>NC_139349.1:50667622-50930122 GCF_055883805.1 Amblyomma maculatum | reverse complement strand
CCAGTATTACGTGATATGCCATTAAGGAAGACCGGCAAAGATATCTTAGATCAAACCGGCGTCGCATTACAAAGAAACGTCACGTGATTTGGGATGACTGGCGGAAACACGATGGCGTTACACTGTACTCATATCGCAAAGTGGCATGGGCTTTATGATCATCAAGAACAACAAACGCTAATTCGTTCACATTTCTTCATTTAAACAGATTGATTGTCATAGATTTCTTTTTTTTTTTTTTTGTGCTTATCGTTTTAGCAGTTGCTAGTTTCTCGGGAACGTAGCGAATGAAAGACGCGGCCGACACAAATATAGACGGAACCTGTTGCAGATAGCCAAATAAAGACACGGACCAACAGGTGTAGACGGGATCTATTGCAGTGAAGCCTCTGTTCCAGCTGCTAGTTAGTTCACACTGCATCCTCTGAAACCATTAAAGGAGAGACCAGTGCTGTCAACTTCTTGGTGTAGTACGTACGTTGCTCACGCTGCGTTCACGAAAAATGAAACGATCATCACGATTCATAATTTGTCTATTTTGGTTACATTTTGCCCGCTATATTCAATTTGGCAACCTAGAACCCGACGTCAGAGACAACGACCGTTTGCTCTATTCTCTTTAACAGGCACTACTCCTTTCTTTCTACGCGTATCTGTCCACAAAACATATGCTTACAACCAAATATGCGCTTGCGGAAAGGGCTTCTCCGGTCATTATAAGTGAACTTTACCGAGCGGAAAGACCAAGAACTGCCGAGAGGAAACGGGATCTAAAACAGAGCGGCAAGCCAAGGGGAAATAAAACGCATTGTCCATCAATGAAATGAAAAAAGTTCTGCTGTATTGGAGGGAATTGTTTTCCTCTTATTCAAGCTGACAGGCACTCGAGGGATATTGGGTATATGGAGGTGGAAGAAGTGGGAAATCTTTGTGTTGCCGTTATCTGGCCTTCGGCGTCGAGGCTTCTTTGTGACACTTTCCCCCTTAGGCTGAGCTTTATCTGTTCCGAAACAGGCCCGTAAGTGGCTGCCTTAATTATGTCATATGGCGTGAGGTGCCTGGCAGAAATTATGGAATAAGAAAGGAAGAGACAGAGAAGGAAATATGCTACTATGAAAAAGTAGTCTTCTTCCTTGTCTCTTCACAGAGCTGTCGATACACTATTACTGTTTTTTTTTTTTCCGAAAACAGTTTCCTCAATGGTTATTTAGTACCTTTTTGCATTCATAAAGCTCAATAGAAATTTCCTGTCTCAGTAAGAAGTTCGCGAAGATAAAGGAGGTTCACTAATTTACAGGGCTTGTTAGTTCCGTCTTGACGATGCTGTTTCAATGCCAGCGCCGTCCATGACATTTGGTCGACGTCCAAGAGGTAGGTGCAAAAATATAGTTTTCAATCAAAATATCATTGAGCAGACTCTAGAGGATTCTTTAGGGGAGTTTATACACTTACAACACAGTTCGGCCTCTATTTTAAGGTTATTACCTTACTTGCCTCAACAGAGGTGTGGAAAAGAAGTGTGCACAGCAAGCGGCAAAAAAATTCTGTCGTGCCTCGCTGGTTGCCATAGCAACTAGACGCCAGCCATTGTGGAGACAGAGAAGCGGCTAATGGGACGAACGCATGCACGTGACTTACTGCGGCGGGCGTCGTCAAAGGAGCAGAAATTGGGACTGGACCGTCAGAGGAAGGGAATTTGGAAGGGCACCGTCAGAGCATCATAAAGAGTACAGAGGGCACCGCGCTACCGGTCACGTGGTGGCGCGCACTTCAGGAGGAAGGATTGGAATCAAGCGTCGCGGCAGCGCAGTCCTCGAGCTAGCTTTCCCTTTCATGGGGGTGGTATTAGGCGTCTGCTGCATTTTTTAATGTGCAGAATGTTTCTGTTAATATACTGAATTTAGCGTTATTTTACAGAAAATATTCTCCAATAAGAAAATATCAATATTCCCCGATTTTTCCCAAGATACTCTCCAAATTCTTAAAGATGTATAGCATCACTGTTAGGAAGGACGTTAGAGTGACAGCTCTAATTCTCCCATGCTCAACCTTGAAGGTCATCTGGCTGGCTGCTTGACCTTCGAACTTGAGGATCACACGTGTTATGGCGATTTCCACCAGTCACGCCGGAGCAAGTTTTCTTGCTCTAGGATGATTTCAAATTTCACTGGTCGACCAAGGTCGGTTGCGTGTATCCCACTGGTCGTTTGCAGATTTTTTTTTTTTTTTAGGGGGGGGGGGGGGGGGGGGGAGGGGTGTTGTTTAGAGATTTCACAAAAAGCGGAAGATGACACTGGGCATCATCGTTTCTTTTTTGCTCATGTATATCACAATGCTGTTTCGAAATACTTCTACAGCGTTAAAGGCATGACGAAGCAAGTTGCACAGTACCGCGACTTCACATATTAATCATTGCATCACATTTCGGCGTTAGGATGCGACTTCAGCTTCTGTAACCACTTCAGCATTACTTCCACCCACAGCTCTGCATGTTCCACCGCCGACTGACGTCGATTCGTTCAGTAGGGGTTTAGGTCGCTCCTTTCGATTCGAACGCCCATGTACAATCGACATTGACGACATTAATCACATGGCACGCCGCGCTCCAGCTTCTCTCCTCGCCGCTGTGAGCAGGAGGGCTGACGGGAGTGCGTGCGTTTTCCTTGCAGCTGCAGCTGCACTGAACCGCGCGATATGTGAAGACGTATAGTGCCTAACCACGTGATAATTCCGATTGGCGTGAATATAAGGCGCGCGCTGGGGCCTAGCTGCTGCGGAAAGCCATGAAGGTGGCTCCGGGTGCCACACCGCGTGCGTCGCCGGGGAGAGGTCATGGTGCTTCAATCATTGTTACCACAAAGAGCGGCACGAAGATGAGTTGGCGATGAAGAGAGCAAGGCAACGGGCTTGGATCATTGCTGAAACGGATGAAGAGAAGATGTTTTTTGTCCGTTGCTGGGTTTACTGAGCAAGCAAAGGCTGACCTCGTTGAGCATAAAGCTTAATAATTAAGTCAAGCGAAACCGTGCCTAAGCATTCCAACCGAGCAATCTCATCACGCACTAGGTACGGCCGGACTGAACCCGGCCCAGCGATTTTTTACGCGTATAACAGGGTACCTCAGCTAAATGAAACCAAATTTTAAAAGGTAAGCCAACTGACAGTTATTGAAATTCGGATATCCTAGTTTGCATTATTTTTTGTTGAGCATACGTAAATAACTGAAACATCTAATTCGACTAATTAACTCTCATGCGGTCAGCAATCGACCGATTAAAGCACTGAGCCACCACGTCGGATTCGCGCGAGCGCGCGTGTGTGCGTGCGCGTGGGCGTGCGTGTGTGTGTGCGTGTGTGTGCGTGTGTGCATGCGTGCGCGTGGGCGTGCGTGTGTTTGCGTGTGTGTGTGCGTGCGTGTGTGTGTGTGTGTGTGTGTGTGTGTGTGTGTGTGTGTGTGTGTGTGTGTGTGTGTGTGTGTGTGTGTGTGTGTGTGTGTGTGTGTGTGTGTGTGTGTGTGTGTGTGTGTGTGTGTGTGTGTGTGTGTGTGTGTGTGTGTGTGTGTGTGTGTGTGTGTGTGTGTGTGTGTGTGTGTGTGTGTCCCTTCTGGTATGGCCAGCCTTACTAGCTCGATTTGCGGCGTCATCTTGCATTCATTTACTCACTAGATTGAACTTCTGTTTTCCCATAATCGGTGTTTCTCACGAACCACGACCGAAAAAGAAAAACTTTGTCCGCGTGTCAGGGAGGGTTAGCGCGGCAGTCGCTATATGCTAAGAGGCAGCTGTTCTTGTGGTTGTATTATTTATTTTATTGCTCACGCATTTTTGTAATCTACATTTGTGACGGGGAAGGGGGATGATAAAGGAGTCTACCCTCAACAAATTTCAGGTACATTGCACGAAATATGCATAAAAAAAGAAAAAACATCAACATGCACGTTTCAGGTCCTGGTTATTAGAAAACGTACGTGTTTGCATTTCAAGTGCTTGTTGTGGAGGTTTGCATGTGACAAAGCCCATTGCAGTGCAAGGGTTTAATATAGCGTGAATGTGTTGTAGCGCCACCTAGGACTAATACATCACGTCGCATCTCTTGAATTCCGCGATCGGCCGCAGCAGCATTACTCCAGTGCCCAAAAATCTGCACATTGTGATCGCTTATGTCAGGGTACAAATAAACGAGGAGCTGGCATCCAGACTATATGCTGCCCTACATCCTGGTCACCATGTGCTGACTCTTCCCATGTTCATATCGGTATTTAATCGATTTAATGCTACTGTATCAGTCCATGTCCAGAAAAAAAAATACCAGAGGGTGGAATTGATTTTTTGACATTGATGTCCTCAGCACGTTCCTGTCAGCCGGAAGCAAATGACAAGAAAATTGTCAATGCGTACGGAGCCAGTCCGGCTTCGATATGGAGGTCACTTTCAAGATACAGCTGGCTCGATATTTGCAACTGCTGCCTAATGCAATGCTATGAAGATCCAGAATATCTTCACAAAGTGCTTTGAACAGACGAGGATAAATTTTGCAGAGACATCAATGTCAATTTGCACAATTCCCATTAAAGGAGCGACAAGAACCCAAAATGACTATACGTAAGCACAAACACTAAATAAGATGGGCAGCAATTGTTTAATGTGGCATTTATGACGGCTGTATTGCATATCCTTGCTTCATTGACGGAAGCCTCACTGGCAAAATGTGCACTGACTGCGTTCGAAAAGGCGCCGCCTCCAAATTTGCCTTATTTGCCTCAGAGCTACCACTGGTAGTGTTATAAAAATGAGGCTTCAGGATAATGCATCATCGTCGCATTTTGTTTCCTTCATTCCAGCAACTCGTGGTAAGCTCCTTTCCCAATCAATGGATCGGCCGGGGGGAAGCAACACATTGGCCTCCTAGATCGACTGATTTGTTATCACTGAAGGCCTTTTTATGGGGATACGTAAAAACGGAGTTTTCAAGACGGAGCCAGTGAACCTCGCAGACCTGAAGAAACATGTAAAGATGTCAGCTGAAAGGATTCCCCGAGAAACGCTTATTTCTGGTTTGAACTCCATTAAAGGCAGCAAGCATTCTTCTGTGCATCGCAAAAGACGGCAAGCAATTCAAAACTTCATGTGAACATTATTTATTTTCATCCCAAATACTAGTTCTTTCGTCGAGTGTCCAACTGTGGCGGTAACTGTCATTAAAGTAATAAAGATTAGGTCATTTTATTTTTGATAAAACTAGAAAGTGCTAACTATCTGCGGTCAATGACCAATGACTACCAGTTCTTAAAACACGAGACATGTCTCATCCAGCACATGGCACCCGTAACGAGCCAGGTGGCACGAAGCAACTCAGTGCTACAGTTCTAACGTTTTCTGTCACAATTTTTTCAACTACGAAGTCATTCTCGTTCATTTTAGCAGCCAAGCCAATGCCGCATAACAGAATTAGACATTTGACAGAGATCAGTGCAATACGTGTAAATATACCGGCCCCATTTAACATTAGGCAGCAGTTTGCGCACTGTCGCAGAATTACGGAGTTCTTACTTTCGCAAAGCTGACAGCGAAAATAAAAAGAAAAAAACCGCGAGTAACGTGACAAGAAGCGCCAGGCCAACACTTATCACTGTTCAAAAAAGCGACGGCTGCGTGAGTGACGATTACTACCCTTTTCTCTTACGCCTAGGGAGAAAGCAGACGATAATTCCGAGCGCGGTCTAAGCTCTGGCAGTTACGGCAGGGTATTTCGTAACAAGCGGAGAAACATTATACCCGAGAGTGGAAAGGAATCGTTAAGCCAGAATGACTGGCTTTAACGTGCAATAAAATGTTGTTTTGCGTCGATTAATTTAAGCTGCGGCCGACAGGAATTCGCGAAGTCTTTCACGAACAACTTTATCGGGTACGCATGTAAGTACAGTTTTGGTCAAAGGATTTTCGCCTAAGCCGCAAAGTGGAGCCATCACGCCTTCATTAAAGTTAAAAGGACATTTAATATTCAAATAGCGCCGTGACGGCTTCATTCTGCAGCTGAGAGAAAATCCTTTAGCTTCAAGACTTTTGACCAAGGCTGCACATCTAGTGCGCACACGGAGCCTAGGATTTGTTGGACATTGGAGAAAATACCAGAATTAAGTTGTTTTTTGTTTTTCGTTCATGCTGGAACTATGATAAGAGGTATTCTCGAATAATTTTTTTTCGCCTAAACAATTTGATTTTGGAATGAAGAAAAGATTAGTAGGTTCACAGTTTTTAATACGAATTCACTTCCTTACTTTTTCCGAAACATTTTTGTCAAGTCTAATGAGTTATTGTGGAGACGATAACTTATCGGCCAAACGAACTGTAATATCTAGCACATAAAACTAATATTCTTCAAAATTGGGCCGAAACTACAAGGTTCTATGCGCACGGCTTTCAGAGACACACTGAAGAAACAACAGCGGAATATCGTTTTAGGAAAGTGTTTAATGACAAATAAGAGCGATTTTGTGAGTAAAGTTATTTTCTAGGGTTTTCGCATTTCATTTAATGCTCATGCCAATCTTTTTTGACCTGTCAGTCTGCGGCGTCAAGTTTTGGATCAATAGCTCCTTCCGAGAAGATGCTACATGTGGCGACATCTATCGATGAAACAGCGAACTCGAAGCATAGAGCTCCCTAATTCCCTCGAGGGAGGCGTTCGCTTTCGTGGTGGAAACCTTCCCCCTTTCATGCCGTTAATGTATATAACTTCGTGTTTAAAAGTTTCTACTGCTTCTTTCTGGCGATGATTTGGCGGATTTACTCATGCTGTTCATGTATCGACGACTAGAAATCCGATGGAATTATGCTTAAATATTTTGTTTTCCGGAAAAAAAAATTGCTACAAATAGTGCAAAACTGTTAATATTGTACAGCGATTAGTCATGTTGGCTTACAAATTTTGGAAACGACCGATACTCAAATTTGAAATTTAGGAAACGCCCATCATGCTTTACAGTAACATAAAAGGAAATGCTTTGGAGCTTTCTCGTCGGTACGATAGATGGCACTCCACAGATGCCTCCATCGCTACTTTCTCTGCAGATGGAGCTTGAACACCACGTCTGGGACACATTGCAGCGTCCGTGAGGTGGGAGTGACGGGGATGAGATTAAAGAGGGCAAAACGACGATCATGCGGTATGCAGCATCTGTCACTTTATATATAAGCGCGGAAAAGGTGTCATGAAGGCACGTTTTCAGTTTTATTCTTGGGAGTTTGTAAGCATAGTGTACGAATTTTTCTTCCGATAATGCTGGTCATGCCTAAGCAGCATGTACAATCAATAGTTAAAAAACAACTTCGTACCATGCATGATTCTTTGTCAAGATACTTTGTTTGACGAGTTGGTAAACATCCATTGTTAATAAAAATAGCGCGAACAACAAGGCATAAGACAAGATAAACGAAATCTTCCTTTTAGCTTGTCTTATGTCTTCCTGTATGCGCTATTTTTATTAATAATAGATATTTCTAAGTCTTAACTGTTTGTCATGGACGTGCCTACAGTTCTACCTAACAACTATGGTCGCTACTCAGTGTACGCCCGCAGCATTATTTATTTTTATTCTGGATTGTGTTGCTTCTCTGAGGTATTTTTTCTGTTTATGTAAAAGAAAAAAACTGCATGCACGCAGTGAACCGAACCGTTGTCGAAAATCCAGCGATAGAAAGGACTGCATACTGCTTGTAAGGTACCATCTTGTAGGTTCGCCTTACTCCCGCAGTTGGCACAGAATAGGTTATTATATGCTTTTTCGGCCATATCTGATGCAATATTCTCAGGAATGTTGGTTGGTGCGCTTAAGTATGGTAGAAACCTACGTTATCCAACGAAAATTAAAAAGAAAAAGGAGGCCAGACGTGAGTACGGCTTCGTTAAAGGTTTATGTGAAGTTCACTTTCGCTGCCTCGTTACTTTAGAGCCATCTGTGGCTCAATGCATTCCTCTCTCCACAGAGTAAAGTTTCTTTCTTTATGTTGAGCTATTGCCCATAAAGCTTAAAAGAAAAAAAAAAAGACTTGCATGGAAAGGGCTAATCTGGAATCATATAGTGCAGGTCCTGCAAAATACGCCATCTTAATTAACCTCACTTGAATTTTTTTCGTAGAATCTGCCATACGTTCTATGCTATTAATAACGACACTACTAGACTAAGTTCTTTGGCAAAAACTATTAGTGCTTGAATACTGCCATTAATAATACAGCAAATATATTTCACAACACTCTGGGAACCTTAAATATTATGCTGCCCGCCATGAAGATTGCACGCAAAACATGTCAGTGGTGCGTAATGTTTTTACCAGAGAATTCCGACTGAATGTTGGAAAGACGTTCCGCATCATTGGTTTTCGTAGTAGTATTGAGTCTAAAGCCACAATTTATTTGAGAAATAAGAAACCATCTTACCCGAAGGGCTTTCCCATGAAATAAGTCATCGCCTCGCTACCTATGGGCTATATAATAGAGCGTAAAAACAATTTTTTCTAATAAAAAGATATGTAGACCACGTCTATCGACTTTTTGTGGTGCTGTTACCTGAAACTAACGTTGCGGTCGATGCTTTTTGTCTCGTTGTCTTAGCTCAGCTCATAGTTTAGCACAGGGCGTAGATACACACATTTTCTAATGCATGCTTCACGATAGTAATGTATTTTTTTTGTTTTTATTTTTCAGAATCCACTCGAACGAGTGCACAATATTCCAGAGGTTTTCGTAATGGGCAACCTGTTATCTATGCGTGATTGGATTACTGCTCTGCGCTTGTAATTTTTTTTTTGTTCAATAAAACCGTATATTTCTCAATATTGTTTCACCAACTTTGTTTTTGTTTTGTCGGTTCCGTGTAGCTTTGATCCATGAAAATTTGAGCGCTTGCTTTATAAGGACCTCATCTCAACCCTAAGGCAATCAAGGGTGGTGCTTATGGGGACCACCCAATCTAAATGTAAATTGACAGAACGCATCAGCACGAAGATGCCACGTCTTTGCATGAAGGGATCGCTGGTATACATAAAAAAAAAAGCAGTCTGTATTCGGAAAGAAACTCGGGCATTCTGTTGATGTACATAGCGCTTGATAACTAGGGGAAGAAACTTTTTCGGGAAAGGGGTGGCAACCATGGGCAAGCTTATTCTCATTTCCATTTCGAACCATACTCGTGCGAGTGGTGTGCCGCCACCAAAATCTGATTGTAGACACTTATTCCATTTGCATTACCGGTCAGAGTTCCAGGCTGCAACGGAAACGGGGTATCAAAATATGTATTATTTAGTACCGACGTTAGGAAATTTCTGCAATCATATTTTGCTGTGGATGTCGTTATATGTGCGCACGGCATTGCTTTTTTGTATTAATATTTTTTGCGCTTGCTGTAAGTGATCTGCGTTCAGAGAACCGCTTGCAAGAGCCACACAGGGCCGTGCACTTCATTCCCTAAAGTCTGTTCTCTTTGCATATCTTATCCGCTCTTTAATGTCACTGCAGTGAACAAATATTAACAGACGCCGACCTTCTAGATTACAATAAATTTCGATGGTGCAACGTAAAGCCCTTTGAGATAATATAAAATGCGCCGCAATTAATATATCGCACTACTCTGAAGGTACAACAGGTTGTAATAAAAGTGGCGAGGTAAATCTTCTAGAAAAGGGAAGAAAATCTAAAGGTGCAAAATAACAGATCAGTGCTTCCACAAAGTGAAGGCATTCCACATCCCAAAGCAATATACAGCACAAACAGCAGGCACTTGTTGTTAGCGTAAGCATGTAGAAGTTAATTTTTCTACAATTTATTCAACGCCGAACAACCGTCACGTGATTAGGAAACCTTCTAGACGTCATTCATTAGTTAAAGTGTAAAGATGGAGCCTAAATTAGTTATGTCGTGTGAAAGCTTGGGCTGCACTTATGTGCCAATAATAAAAAGGGATAGCACTAGAGATAATTCCCTCGCAGGTACTCTTTGATTTCACTTTATTTGAGGAAGCTAATTGCTCCGCGGCTATTAAAAGGTGCCTATAAGCTCTACAGAGCTATAACGTTGTGTACTCTACGGTAGGATGGGGATGCACAAGTACTGAAGTGATTCATTGGATGAACGATCCTCATTAGGGTACAAGCAACGAGCGGTTTCGCGACCCAAAGTGCGTTGATTCAGTGCTCTCTCCAACAAGTATATTTCTTTCCTCTTAACCATTCTTTTTTCTTCGGCTGCGGTTCAAAATTGTAATTTTATAATGTCACAACGTCATCATGTGTATGGGCAGTTACAAAGCACTCTTCATTTTTCTCACGATGCAATGATAACTTCTCAAAAGAAGAGAAGAGTCATGGAGCGAGCGGCGCAGACGTTGCTCTTCTTCCTCTTCTTCTGAGTTGTCTTTGGATGTTGACTTTCTCGTGGCTCATGGCTCGTGATTCTCTTTAGCTCGGTTAAACCGACAACCACGACGAAGCGGTTCAAAGGCCGAACGAGCGCATAAGAACCATGCTCTATAAAATTTATTCTAGCTCTGCCTGGAGTCCCATTTCCCTGTTATCGATACTAGAAGACCTATATTTAGCATGAGTTGAGACATGTTGAGACAGGACAACTCAGAGGGCTATGGAACGAAAAATAGTAAGGGTAACATTAAGAGATAGGAAGCGTGTAGAGTGGGTAAGAGAAAAAACTCAAGTTATCGACATTCTAGTGGAAAGTAAGAAGAAGAAATGGGCATGGGCAGGACATGTAGTGCGAAGAGAGGATAACCGATGGTCGCTGAGGGTAACAAACTGGATTCCAAGGGAAGGAAAACATAGCAGGGGGCGACAGAAAGTTAGGTGGGCGGATGAGGTCAAGAAGTTCACAGTGGTCAAGTGGATGCAGCTAGCACAGAACCGGGTTAATTGGAGAAATATGGGAGAGGCCTTCGCCCTGCAGTGGGTATAGTCAGGATGATGATGATGATGATGATGATGAGACATGTTGAAGAAGCTTGCTTGTGTGACTTCGCTGAAGTTGTTTCTGTCTTCTAACTCACATTCTGAAAACTCCTGCCTCTTTACGTACACTCGTTAACACCCTCTTAAAAAAATAAATAAAAGGTAGTCCTTATTTAGTTCGGTTGGTATTCTTTAGTGGTAACGTAACATGGGAGCACTAAAATCCTACCCCGACCTCAAGGCGAGTGGTTATACATCAATGTTGTGAGTATCATCTTCCAACCACACAGACATTCATACGTCGCCAAATTTGCTGAGATGCTACTTGGCATGTCCTTTAACTTTCTTTTTCAGTAACCGATACTGCATAGTCAAACAGCTGTAGAATACTATGAGGGGTTTGGACGAACCATCTCGCAAGCTTTTGAAAGCTCCCACTGCATGCGAAGTAGAATATTCTGACTACACTGTCTCTATCCGAAGCCCTGTTTGCGGGACAATCCAGTATGGGAGGCCACTTGTCTTCGTTTTTTTAAGTGTTTAGCGTCTTTGATTTTGGCCGTCTCTGTCACTTTGCAACGCGATGATGCTGGCAGAGCTCCAAGATGCACGGGAAAACGCACGTAACCGGCTTTTTTTGGGAATGCTTGAGGACTCCAACGCTGGCGTCGTTCATTCAGTAGATTTAACACTGGAAGCTGTCATTTTGTAATAAACATCCTTCAGCAGGTTTAACATCACACTCATCCGAAAGTAAAAAGCCATAATGCGGCGCACGGGAGTGCAACTTCAAATTTTCTATGCATCTTCCCCCCTTACACTTACGGAATACTCTCATGGAAGCTTGCTTGGGAGAAATAGCGCTATAGACAGGTATAACAGCTCATAGTTTAGAGTCAATAATTAAGCAAGGATTACAAACGCTAAGACCTTGTTACTTGAGATCGGATATGGTTTCGTTTGCTTTATGATGTTTATTGTCCTAAAGCGACTCAGGCTATAAGAGACACCGTAGTGGAGGGTTCCGGAAATGTCTACCTCCTGGGGTTCTTTAATGTACATTGACATCCAACAGCATACGGGCGTCTTACATTTCGCCTTCATCGACAAGTGGTTGCCTCGGGGAACGCGAAAGGCTCCGGCTCATCTTACTGCCACCGCAACGTCTGGCTTTAGTTATTTTATGTGTTTGAAACCTCCTTGAACTAATGTAGTAGAATTGCGCAGCTGTGACTATTTCTGATACTTCATAAATAATAATTAAGCCTGCTTACTAAATCAGTAAGACGATAAATGATGTGCCGCAGTGACAGGTCACCTGACAACCCGTTTTGTACGCATTACCTGATCACAGCATACATATGCACAGTTCATCAACAGTCGCATTCACGACACATTCCTAAGCACTTTGTATGCTCAAAATTTCGCATATATACGATGAAGTCTGCCAGGCTTTGATACCGATTGCGGGTATGGGCAGCTTAACCTACGCTAGTACCTTTATGTCCAGGTCATTAAAGAAGTACACGAGCGAGCGCGCGCGCGTGTGTGTGTGTGTGTGTGTGTGTGTGTGTGTGTGTGTGTGTGTGTGTGTGTGTGTGTGTGTGTGTGTGTGTGTGTGTGTGTGTGTGTGTGTGTGTGTGTGTGTGTGTGTGTGTGTGTGTGTGTGTGTGTGTGTGTGTGTGTGTGTGTGTGTGTGTGTGTGTGTGTGTGTGTGTGTGTGTGTGTGTGTGTGTGTGTGTGTGTGTGTGTGTGTGTGTGTGTGAAATAATGATTTTCTCGGGTTTCACTGTGTAGTTGGCAGTTTTTGTTACAATTTCGGGGCATAGTTGAACACTGAAGACCGTAATTAGGAAGCACGTAAAGGCGTGCAACTAAAATAATAGCCAAAACAAGACCTAAGGCTCACATAATGTCAAGAGCACTGTGCGCGCGGAAACGATAGTGTTCTGCTCCAGGTCATTAAAGTGAATGCCTAGAAACGTCCACAAGAGGAAAATTGCGTTTAAGCTGAAACGTGACGCCACCATTTTTTATTTTTCTGTGTTCTTTTGAATCGAGATAGGTAATGACGTCAAACGAAGTCCTTCGGCGCTTTTGATGATATTTGAAGTTAAGTTTTCGGACATGTAGCGTGTTTTATGCTTCTTTACGGATTATTCCGATAGTTGCCACTGAGTCCGTCGTGTCTTCTCCCTGCATGTTCGGATTACGAGGTCCAGTTGTAATTTTGTCCACGAAATATTAAATAAAACAGCTGTCGTGAATTAAGCTTCGTTATTTTACAGGGCTTCAAATAGCAATGTTAGGATATTAGGACTTTACTTTTTCCTTCTCGTAAAATCCCTATTGTCTTCTACATTCCCTAACCTTTGCTTTTTTAGCTCATACCACTCAAAAAACATCATGGTTCTAGTTTATTTATAGTGTTAGGGACATTTTGCTGTCAGGCCTCTCTAACATGCTCTGACACATACATTGTAAAGAGCAGCTCTCATGCTAGCGTTAATTTAGCAGCCTTTAGTTATTGATGCTTCTTCCTGCATGAGCTCTCATTAGGCAAAAGTTGGCAGTCCTAAAAATGCGCAGATTATGTTTTACTAATCTGCATCGAAGAAGACAGTACTGATTGTGTATCCGCCTTTGTTTCCTGAATGCAATCCTTGCCTCTGGCATTTCGACAAGTAGTATGTCTGAAGAACTGTCCACAGATTTTCACACAATTAAGGAGCGAAAACGAGAGAGGAACACCAGGAATAGCAGCATCAGGAAATGAAGCTTCGTGTTATAGCGAAAGAGAAATGAAAACCTTACAAAACATACGGGGGAAGTAACTGAAGTTTGCTTGGCCCCTCTAGAGAATGAATGCGCCGCAACGGGACAAATGTGCTCAGGCGTCGTGACGATCCAAGAGAGTTTATTGCGCGTCTATGCATCGTAGAAAATACTCAAGGAAAGCAGCTTTCTTCACTGCCGGACGAGTGTACCACATGAAGCAAGAAACCACTTTTGTTATTTTCGTAATCAGGCCTTTCTCGGAGTGCTCAGCGCAACAGACCGAGCGGGCGAGTGGGCTTAGGTGCAACGTTTTCCACTTCCTTTCCTCTGAACCTCCTTTGTTTCGTAATGTTTAGGAACCATTATTCTTTCTTCATAGGCTGGCTTAGAAAACGAAAGCGTTTGCCCGTTAAGCCGGAGCCCTTATATGTGGTTATCTCCAGTAAAAGCTACCGTAAATGATCGGCTTCCATTACAGCTCCTGTCCCTCATGACGTCAGGTGTGCCAGCAGCATAAAAGAGGGCTAACATGGCACGAAATCTGTACGAAGGGCAATCTGGAAGAGAATAAAATTGAAAAACAAAAATTCGCAATGACCTTTATTGGACTATAAAGGCGGCAGAACATGACACTGTTGATGCTTTTGCTCGGATTTTTGTTGGGTTGGGTTGATTTGGGGGGTTTAATGTCCCAAAGCGACTCAGGCTATGAGAGACGCCGTAGTGGAGGGCTCCGGAAATCTGGACCACCTGGGGTTCTCTAACGTGCACTGAGATTTTTGTTTTTGTCATTATGGCTATGCTTGCGGTTCCCTACATGTCAATGTATACAATCTGATATATCTTCTGGTCATCTAGCAGATGGTGAGATGCTTTCCCACATGTGTGATATGGTGGCGCCACCGTCATTCCCGGTCAGGTTGCATGACTTCCTTTTCAGAGATATCTGGCTGTCTCCACATTTTGCCCTCTCAGTGGACCACTTTAAAAAAGTAAAAAAAAAAGTCCGCTTACTGCTCATACCTTAAAACGCATATGCTGGCACAAAGCAAGACGAATACATTCTTAAACTGAAATCAGCCAAGGGAAATGCTCAAAAATGGTAATTGACTATAGATCGCATTCATGCTTTCCAGCTGGTAATGCAGTCGATCTGGTAACGGACTTGTGTACACAACAAAAGCAAATTTCGATATCTAGCTTCGATGAGTAGGTAAGAACGTTTCATTCTCTAAACTTTCTGCTAACGGCCAAGCACTGCAAAATCAACGCGTGATGGAGACCCACATAAATATGCTGGAAAATATTTGCAATCGCAACACAGCGATTCTCATCTGCAACCAAAGCGATCACATGACACATATCTGACTGATTTTCAGGCAAGGTTTCACAAATAATGTGGCTTTTTTTATTGCGTGCGTATGGTATAAATTCTAGGAGTTATTAATTATGTATCGATTCCATTAAAGCGATTCGAGCAGTTCGCGCGTGTCGCCAATTTCCTTGCACCGATCTCCTGAAACTTGCTGCTACTTCGGTCATTGTCGTGCGGATGCCAGGCGACGCGGAGGTCGCCGGTAATGAAGTAGCTAGCAGCTTGTCCGCGAGGCTTACTCGTGCGCCTGCCGATCCCATCATCAGATTGTAATCAATCTTGCAACCCGACACACTTTTGGCATCATATATTAATTTCTAAAGGCACCAATTTCATCATTCTCAAGATATGAGCACAACTATGCTTCACTGTAGCAGTCAGGTCAGAACACAGAAGGCGCATATGTAGTGCAAATTTATTTTGTGCATTTAGTCATCTCGCTTCTTTTAGGTACGAAAGTGCTTTATCATCCATACACGATAAAACTCCTAATAATGAGACAACGTCATTATAACCGTCGTTCCTGTCAAGCAGTTAGCACAGTTTCTTGGTGAGTACTGCTATTGCTAAAGGGTCTACTTTTTTTTTTCTTCTTCGTTTTTGTCAGTATACAGCATTCACCGCTAGGCATACACGCCATTTGTAGCGTTGGCGAGATCCGTCAGCCCTTTCGTCATCATGCTATCCTGGACTTATGAAGGCCATTTCTGTATGATAAAGTAGAAACCTTTAAACCTTAATGAAAATGGCAGGAGTCTCACCGGAAACAGCTGCTTTATTGCATTCGAAGCATGTTTCAGACCACAAGATTTATTATAATATAAAAGAAAAAGCAGATGCAGTTGACTAAAGGCTATAAAAAAGTATCTGAAAACGCAGAGTAATGCTTGGCAGTCTTTGAAGTGAACATATATATATATATATATATATATATATATATATATATATATATATATATATATATATATATATATATATATATATAATATGGAGTTAACGCAATACTAAAAGAGGTGCGCGTGCATCGAAGCCAAATAGTCAACACAGGTGCCGAGATAAAATTACGACGAGGCCATTTTGCAAGCCACATCTATTAGCTCATCTGCGGGAATGCCAGAAATGAATAGAACACAAGAGCCCTATCGGTCATTGCCCACTATCGGAGGCATAGCATTTAGGTTAATGAGAAAGCCTGATATTAGATTAAGAACTAAACAGTAAACCAAAGAAAGGAAATATTATAGGAGTAAAGCCAAAAGACAGATAAAGGGGAATGCAGGTTAGGGAGTGAAATCGAGTTAACGGTACCCTTACGGACATGAAGATGAAGGAACAGGTTTAGCTCCGTCACGCAGTAAAACGAACAGATAACCAGTCACTTGTTAGCGTTAAGGTACGGACTCCACAGCAGGCACTTTCCGCCAGAACGGCAGGGATTCATTTGGGAGACGATATTAGAAAGCTAGCTGAGCTAGGCTGGTCACGCTTCGCCCTATAGAAAGCTGATTGAAGATTAATGCGACAGGCCTTCACTTGCAGTTGACTTGACCAAGACTTGATTAGAAAAGGTAATTATTTTGTTGATGGAAAAGTCAGTGTATGAGAGCTGAGTTGTTCCCTGTACAGTAAATCTGACACCACACGCATGAACACAGAGCGCGTAGTTCATAGGGAGTTCAAGTCGATTGTTAATGATCGAACGCGGCCTACAAGCAAAAAGATACCTTTTAGTAGGTGTCTCTTGCATTGCAAATCAGTTGCTTCCGGCATCGATCGCGGAGCGCAAGTTGTTCAACTACTGAGCATAGTAGTATGACAGACTTTGTATATTGCTCCTTTCTGATATGTTCCCATTTCATGATGTGTTTTCCTGTCTAAGCAAAGATTTTTCACTCCAACAAAAAGCACTTTTCATGTCGCTGTAGCGCCTACTCGGCTTGCTACGTCCTCCTGATTTTCGTGGCTGTGTTCAAATTTTATGTGAAAAAAGAAGGGAGGAAGAGGGGGGGGGGGGGGGGGGAGAGTAGGAGCGTTCGCTCTCTGTATAAAAAATTGAAATTTTTCTTCTCTAAAACGCTCTGGTGTCACATTTTGATGCCTTTGATAGCTTAAAAACAAACACATTTCGTTCGTGTTGTGACTACAACCCGTCGGACACGATTCTGGCTTCTACCAACATGATTCTTGAGCTAGAGCTCTCGCTACAACTAGTGTAATCTCTCCTTCATGGGAAACGTAGTGCCAGAAATTGTTGCCACATTCTTTTTTCCACATTTCATTTGAGTAGTTCGCGTGTAAATAGCAATTCAGTATAAAGCTTAACTTATCAAAGCTACCAAATTTCTATGAATGCTTTTTTTCATTGCGTTTCCATTCAAGATATCATCATCAGCAGCAGCAGCCTGATTATACCCACTGCAGGGCGAAGGCCTCTCCCATATTTCTCCACTTAACCCGGTTCTGTGCTAGCTGCATCCACTTGACCCCTGCGAACTTCTTAATCTCATCCGCCCACCTAACTTTCTTCCGCCCCCTGCTACGCTTTCCTTCCCTTGGAATCCAGTTTGTTACCCTCAGCGACCATCGGTTATCCTCTCTTCGCACTACATGTCCTGCCCATGTAGTCCTGCCAAGATAACATATATCTTGTTTATAAAATAAATGCAAGGTACCTAAACCCTGTGCTTTTTCCGCTACTCCTTAAATGTTCTAGCAAGTCCAGAACAGCTCGAAAAGCAAGAGTAGCCCAGCGCAGTACTTCAAAGCTAGCCAAAGCGTAGCCAGTTTTAATTGCGCCTTAATCGGCCTGCACATTTGCATGCACAATTCCTTGGCGACTAAGCTAAACTGAAATCTCTTCCCGAGTCGTCCAGTCGTCCTCTTGCTCGTATATATGCACGGAGTTAGGAAAACGGTTCCCAGTGGCTGACATGAAACGATGATAATTTTTAGTCTCTTTAGGTATAAGGCTCATATTCAAGCGAAATATATGCCGTTCGTGGTCCTCATAACAGGCTACAGCACCTCGCATTGCACATTCCCGCCTTTGCGTGGAATTTAGTATCCGCCAGCGTGTGTGCTATTTTGAACATGTACTTGTAATCTTAACACAAACGCAGTTCATTTAAATGAAGTTGGTTGGTACTAGTTATTATCTAAGGTGCCATGGGGCGCGTTTACTCTTCTTTTCGCACTGTGATGAACCTGTGCAATAGCAATGTCGTTGTACGTAACCAACTCGTTGAAACAGTTGATCTCGTCGCCATATTCGCGCTTTTGCTAGATATGTAACGTTACTTGTGGATTTTTATTGGGGTTTTTATGCTTTATCACATTCAATAGAAAAATTCGGAGGAACAGGTGTGACAAAAAGGAAGAAGGAAATAGATTAGTAGCCGAATTTTTCGAGCAGACATTTACCCGGTGTCATAAAAAATTTCATCTAACCGGAATTAAGCATTTCACTATACACCGCACGAAGCGTGACTGAAACGGCAGCAAAGAGCAATTGAGCACAATCCATACCGCGACGAAAAGATGAAACGGCCGCGGCATTTCCGGAGCAAGGCAATTTGTAACTCCGCAATGCTCTCCCGCCAGTGGGCGTCAGGTAATCGCATTCCAAAAGCGGCTCTCGTGAAACCTTGTTCAAAACAGTATCCTGGAAACAATGCAACGCTCAGGCGGTTCAACAGGCGGCCACCTAGCTGTTGCTTCTTCCACCACCGCGCCTCATTTCTCCAGCAACAAGAAGCATAAAACGAACAATGAAAGGAGCTAAGAAATAAATAAAAAGTGCAAGTGCGATCCCTTTTCAAGCATTCAAACCATCACCGGCATTTTCTCCGGCTTCGCTCGGCGCGGTCTTGATCACGCTCGCGGTGCGATGGAGGAGAGGGCTGCCACAAGGGATTACGCGTCTCACAGGCTCTCGACTCGAGCCCGTTCCGCTATTTCGGAATGCCAGGGAAGAAATGCAACCGCGCTGCTGAGAAGCGCTCACTCCTTTCCCAGTTAACGCACCTCCACAGCGCTCGCGTGCTTTCTTGAGCGAGCGCGCGCATTCCTCTCTCCCCAATGCCCGGAGCCGGTAATTGGAAACGGAGCGCGTGGTACCTTTAACAGTGTTTCTCGCAATCCAGAAGCCCGGTAGTGAAAAGGGCGGCCTATAATGCCTCTCGGATGGCTCGCGACTATCGACTAAGAGGTGTAGAGGGCGTTGCGCAGTTTCATCTGCGGCGGACGCCGCATCGCGGCCTGAGAATTTGTCGTTACGTATGACATCGTTTCTCAAAGCGGGCGTCAGTAAAGAAAAAAAAAAAAAACATTCAGCACAATTACAAGAAGCGAGCAGCACAAAAAACGTACAAAATATTGTGGAGTCTCGTGGAACTTCGCGCGCTGTTTGTTTCTTGTTTTCTATTGTACTCCCCCTTTATTGATATTTTTCTCTTCATATTGAATTAGCGCCGCCTTGAGCTGGAAGCGCGTTGTTTAGCTCAGTGCTGTTCTTCCGGAGCTCTTCGTCTTAAAGCACGCGCCGTCTTATTAGAGATTCATGATACGATCTTGGCATCAAAGGCGAGGGTAAACGAGCATTCCTTTGATGCTGCGCTGTTTCCTGGAATCCGGGAGAGTTTTCCAATTCCGCATCTGTCAAGCACGGCAAAAGAATACAACGCACAAAGCGCCAACCCTATCAACAGAGGAGCGTATCGAGAGTTTTCATTTTTCAGGAAGAGATTCCTTGCCGTAGCGGAGAATATTCAAGAGTCGCGTATGATGGAAGGACATACAGAGCATTTGAGTAGCTGCTTTGGAACAAGCATGAAAAAAAAAAATTAACAAACAAATAAGAACAGCTGCGCCTTTACTTTGTTTCATCACGCTCGCGGTTTTATAAATTGTGAGCTCTGTTCTATAATTCAGAACCTGATCTCACATCAGACTTCTTTGAAAACTCCTTGCGATTGTGATAAAGCTAATTTTTTGTTACAAAGACGACTTTACACTCGTTTAACGTGTTCTTAAAGACTGGAAAAGTGAGCGCGAAGATGTAATTATTTCAATTAGCGGCAAATGAACTTCACAAAGGAGACGGAAGCACCAAATTTCAGAATCTAAAGCAATCGAGAGCATTAAATCGGCGGCGTCTTTCCTGTGACTAGGTAAACATGTGCAGTGTGGCTCCAAGAACAATGGCACTTCAAATTTCAACAAATTAATGACAGCGTCAAGCTATACAGCTTGTACCACCGTGGATGGCATTCGAAAACCATCCCAAATAATCGACAGGCCATGACGTCGCAAAAACGCGGCCTCCCGTGCTAATTCGCCACCCAAATTCAATTAATTCGACATAGCCGCAGCGAAAAAAAACACAATCACAGAAGGAAGACACGTACACAAGGACCAACGCCGCACTCACAACTGGTTATTTCCGAGTTGTGAGTGCAGCGTTGGTCCTTGTGTACGTGTCTTCCTTCTGTGATTGTGTTTTTTTCGCTGCGGCCGTGTCGAATGTAAGCTACCAACTCGCCCAAAAGCTTGTTTTACTGAAAATTCAATTAAGGCTGACGAACTGAGATAGAGTCTAAATGAAGCCAAAATCGGCGATGATGTTCCTCTAAGGCGAATATTTCATAAAATAGAAGTTATTCAACAACACATTTGTCGTCATTGAGGACCAAACCCTGGCCCTCCGCGTGTCAGGTGGCCATACAACACGTAGACCACGATATGGGTCTTTGATACTAACCGTGTTAGTGCGGCGCCTTGAACGCATTTTGTTGAGCATATTATTCTAAACTTGTGCTTTTGGATATTTACTGTCGTTACTGTAATAGGAATTCAAAAATGAAGTAATATAAGCAAGATTTTTTGTATATATATATATATATATATTTTTTTTTTTTGCGGAATAAAAAGGCTCTGCTGATGATAGTATCATGTCAAATCTTAAGGCGAATCTCAGGCGTTCTGATAATTTTATACTTCTGGTTGAAAATTTACACTTACGACTGCTATAATTTAGAAGGTCCAATAATTTCTTGACAGGCCGGATCGCAATTCTAATGCGAATGCGACTTCACATTGCGTACACATTACTAACACCATTTTAAGAATTTCTCCAAATACAATTAGGAATATCATTCGACACGGCATACGTATCGTGGTCGGTTGTGGATTTCTCCCCTCAGAGGCTGCATTCATTCTGTGAACGAGCAATTATATTTCTTAAAGGTTTAAATGCTTATCAACATCATGCACGCGGCTTTTACTCTGAAAAAACAGCCGGGCGTTCGCAAGTGACTGGAGCACCACTGTTGAGAAATTTTTGATTCTCGGATGCGGCGGGTTTTGATAACGCTTCACCAGCGTCAGTTACTCTCGGCAAAAGCTCCATCTAAAGTTTATACTGAAAAAAAAAAAAAAAAAAAGGAGGAGTTCTCCGTAACTTGTGATGGACTCGGCGGAGTTAGTGCACAGTCGCCGATGTTGACGGGGCGTTTATGAAGACTGATGTGCCATCAGTGTCCCGCACCCAAACTAATCACTTGTACGAAATTCGGCTTCGCAAAGGCTTTCATGGTTTTTACGATATACATGTCAGTCTAAGCGCGTCCATATTTTCCACCGAGATAGAAGCCAAACCGGATTCCTAGATTTTTTTTTTTACATGCTCGATATATCAGTCTCGCTGTTAACTGAGCGAGAGTCAGCAAAGGCTTGATGTCGGTGCCATGTTTGGCCAACATAATTGAGAGTTGGAGTGCAGAATTCTCAGAGAAAGAACTTCACAAAAACGGCACTCGGTGAATTTCTTTTTTTTTTTTTTCGTCTTCTTTTTACCGCGTCTCACTCGCGTGGTTTTGAACGAAACAGATTCACTTAAAAGCTGTGGAAACCGGCGTGTCCGGCGACCTGTTCAGGTCCAGTAACTAATGCAGATTTCCAACACACTCTCCACAGCATCATCATCATCAGCCTGACTACACCCACTGCAGGGCGAAGGCCTCTCCCATGTTTCTCCACTTAACCCGGTTCTGTGCTAGCTGCATCTGCTTGACCCCTGCGAACTTCTTAACCTCATCCGCCCACCTAACTTTCTGCCGCCCCCTGCTACGCTTTCCTTCCCTTGGAATCCAGTTTGTTACCCTAAGCGACCATCGGTTATCCTCACAGCAAGCAAAGTCTTATTCACATACACCTGCGCTTTATGAAAGAGTGGGCATTGATCAGTTCAGTACTCACCTCTGCTATTCCAGATGGACCTTTTCCTCGGTTCTAACCAATGAACGCTTCAAGCAGCAATTTATTTGTAATGTCGGCAGCCTGTATACGCATCACATATGCAGTAAGAAAAAGCAGAAATCACTTAGTGATATTCTCGCTCCACGCACTTTTTGTGAATGCACAACTTTACTTTGACCCCGTCCAAGAGAATCTCATACGACTGCATAGAACATTCCAGCAAGATAGATTCGCAAATGGCTTAGTGTTGAGAAATTGGCCAGCCTGCATCGTTTCTGGCTTCGCGAGCCGGCATGTGCAAGCCTCCATTCTTGCTCCTTCGCGTGAGTTTTCTGCGAATCCCATATTCTATCAAACGAACCACGCTGGGCAATCACCGTGCACCATCGCCCAGTGCCGGAAACGACGGTCATGGGACACTGGTCTTGCTCATCGCAGCCTCATCAAGCAAAAAAAAAAAAAAAAAGAGAAGAAAGCGATCTATGAGGTTTAACAGCAGTACAAACGCACATGGTGCGATTGCGTAGCCCACCATTTTTTCGCGTGTTCGTCTCAGCATTACTTCAACTCCCCTCCACTGTTAGTCCGCTCATTTACTCGAAGCTTTCTTCTTGTTAAGGTATGAGCTCGACCAGATTTCTGTTCTACGCAAGCTTCCTCTCTGCGTGCTGACCTCTCCATTGCCTTGTTCGTGTTCATCTGCAAAAGGGTGTATTGCTCTGAAAGGACTGAGACATCCGTGACCTTCAGTGTGATTTGCCTAGCGGTTATACCAAGGTCATGTGCTCTGTTCTCGCGCTGTCCGCAAGCAACAATTTTGTCGTTACCAAAAGGTCAACGAGTCGTCATATTAATAACTATGTGTAATTTATGCCAGGCTTATTATCCGTTAAGTATTTATCGCGGTTAGTTTATGGAAACGAAGGCGCTGTCCAGCGCAAAAGCCGAATAGATCACGCTTATTATATTTATTTATGTTTATTTGGTGTGCTTCCGCGTGTAGCCCTCATGTTTATTCCGGGGTATTTTATTTCCTTGCCGAGAAGCGCCTTGTATAGACACGATCAAGAATGGTTACAGGGTTTCGACAGGTATTTGGAAAGGTGTATGTTACTAGGTGAAAAGAAACGTACACTGAAAAACATCGTTCCACAGAAAAAAAAGAATCTTCGCGTTTTGGCACTTGTTTCGCGCTTTTAATGTGTATTTATGCGCGCTTTCCAAGACGTGTGATTGGCAACGTGACTTCCACACAGTCCACTTCAGTTATAGACTGGGCTCTCCACTGGAAGAGTGCGTAGGTGTGCTGTTGTTGAGAAAGCGCATTGCTAGTGGCATGAAATCTCACGACCGGCTTTAATGGGCAGGCGAGATGCAAGCCACTGTATCATTGGGAAGGGGAGGGGGGGGGGGGGGGGGCGCTGTATTTATATCCGCACGCCTGGACTTCTAAGTGCAAATCACGTATCTTCGCCTCTTTCTGTCTCATTCTTTTTAGCCCATTAGTTATTTCCCTAAATGTGCTGTCACGATAGGTGGCTTGAGTTCGGCAGTATCAGCACTTTTGTTTATTTTGTCATACCGTCCTTCTCGTCAGCTAGTTGTTCAGTTGAACAAGAGAAACTGGTCTGAACGTTGCGTGACAGAAAGGAGCAGCGCGGAGACAGACGCTGGAGACGACAGCAAGTACTGAGGGCTAATAGGAAGTTCCTGGTGTGAGAGGGTGCTAGAGGATGTACTTAGTTCGACGTGAGAAACAGGAAAGTGGCCTTTATGTGCAGGTAGGTGCTATTATTCTGATATCATTTCTCCCTGTATTTCATTGTTTCATTTATACTTTGTTCGAAAAGATAGTGAAGTATGATTTCTTTCTTTAACAGCTACTAGATAAGCTAAGACGTTCATTAACACGAATAATTCATAAACTCTTGCTACTTCCTCCGCATATAGGCCGCGGTCGTCTTTCAATTCGCTTGTTTCTCGGGTGGCTTAACGTATACTAGATTAAAATATAATCACGGAGGGATCCTATGTCCTAAGTTTCTCTGCGCTTTTTTGCTTTATTTTATTTTGAAAAGCAGTTTCTGGTGGATATTGCATGGTACTTATAGTTACACTGACAGTGGCATTTCTGTCATTCAACTTTGCGTATTATTTATTATGGGACTTTTCCCTACAGGCTATTCTCAATGCCACAGTGGCAGTAAGTAGTACAATATAAGAGATTATAATCTGGCACTAACGGAAACGGAGTCCGCCCCACTCACTCGCAGTTCACCCCCTGGAGCTTGCCGGTGTGAACTATATTGCATTATCTCTGACGACACGGCCACTCGTTGCAGGCACTTGAACGCTCATGTACTAACACGCTTCCCATGAACGATGCTATCTGGTATACCTTTGCTAACCAAGGCTTCACTGGAATGCAAGAAAGCTACCATTATGATGAACTTGCTTCGGCCAGAAACAGTATGTGTGTCTGAACATTCGCCTCCTCCTTTCTCACTTCTAAAAAACGAACACTAACAACTTCTCAGCCCTCCATTTTAGGCACCTTTAACAGTGGCCAGATTGTCTCAGCCTCCTTGCAGTTCTGATAGCCCCAATGCAGCGCAGCTTTGTAAGAAATCATAGAGAACGTCTGTAACCATGAGACCCTGTCATCGATTACTAACCACATTAACTCAGTTGCTAGGGCATTTGGCTCCTTAACCCAAGTTCGGCGCTCTGAATTCGACGGCGACAGCTCAGTTTCCATCACGACGAAATTGAAAAGCAACCTTGTGTTGAAATTCTGGACAATTTCAAAATCCCGAGGTACTCGCAATTAATCTAGAACCGCTCATGTCAGCATCTGCATTCTTCGCATGTTTGCAGTGGCAAGAAGAAACATTAATCAATAATTTCCAGGACTCTGATTCTGCCATTTAGAGACCGAATTTTATAGCTTCAGTATTATCAATGTTATATTAATCACCTTAAGTTCGTGATATTCAAATAGTAAATACGTCTTTGATTTCGTAATATTCAAACAGAACAACGTCTTTGAATTATTTATGATTTGCACAAAATTCGACGATGGGCTTTGATGCGATAAAGAACCACCAGTCTATGTTTTCTTGGGGGGTATGGCCCAAAGATAGCTGTATCCTGTAGGTTAGGTAAAAACCACATTTTCTCAGTTATTTCACATCGTTTAGTTTTTCTGCAATCATTGTTTGAGTATTTTTATGCTGAATACTATCACAAATTACGGGCGACAGAGCCTACGCTAAGCACTGCAAGTCAGAAAAAACGTTAGACTCGATCTGCGCTCGAAGTGCAGCAAGGCGAAATGAACGCGGGTAGCACATCAGTCTGTTACTGTGGATTGAAAGTGCAAACTCAAGTCAGATGAAATTATTTCAGTGACAATTAAAATTAATAAAAATAAGAGACACAAAAAACACACAGAAGTTTTAAAAAGTCGCTTGCGTTTACGCATCATAGGAATAAAAATATTTGATTGTTCTGATTGCAAGGAAGGAAAAACTATTAATGGGGGCATATGACCCAATAGTTCAACGAATATACGGATTGCTTAGTTTTGCTCTTGGTATAACTGAAAATAACTCCACTTTTTTGTTTTAGCCATCTAAATTTTGTAACCTGTGTGAGAAAGGGAAAACGGAATTTTTAAACGGAATATTAGCAGTCGTGCCGCAAAGTTGATTGTCAAATCGTAATCAACGATCAATCCCTTCCGTTCACAGAACAGTGTAACATTTGGTAAGGTCCAGCTGTGTAATCGCAGAATTGTTTGCGAAAGTGCCGGCTCAAATGAATAGGCTGAAGTTCAAAGTTCAGTTCCGTTGATTTCACGGTCATACGTTGATATTATGTGCGGGTCAGAAGTGAACAGCGGATGGTCAAGGGGTAGACCGCTAAGCCCACTCTGGACTTTACTATGTTATGCTTCGGTTAAATTTGGTTTGACTGGTTAAACTTAATTTTACTTGAGCGTGGTACGGGTTTTGCACCGATAGTGGCCAATTAAACTCGACCTGCGAGTCTAGCAGCTCTTTCGAACTAATAACGTGCACGATCTATCGGTCCATGGCTTAGGATAGGACCATCGTTATGACCGTCTTTCTCTTTCGAGCTTTCGAACAGTAACAAATTATAATTATTATAGAGTTCGAATTTTCCAACAGTAATATAAACTCATATGTAATAAGTCGTCTTTTTTTTTTCAGGGTAAAATACTAAAGTAATTTCAACAGAAATGTGCTCATGCTTAGGGCAAATTTGCTTCCACTGGTAATTTGGTCCTACTGAATGCGAGCACCTCTTCAAAGGTGCCCGTATTCTACATACGTAAAGCTAATTCTCCGAATATGGCGTCCAATACTTTGTGCGATTGAAACGTTTGAACTCGATCGCAAGAGATTTCATTGTTAGGAAACATTTAACATCTAAGCATGTAGCGAAGACGTGATCAAGAACTGCCACACTTTCTTAAAAGTTTCTAAATGCAAAAACTTGAATTGTGGCTGGCGCATTGGCCTTCTCACAATGAATCATTCTCTAGTTCTACCAGGCACTTTTTTTCTGTTAGCGCTCCATCTGCAAGCTTGTTTTTCTTTCGTTGAAATGTCAGTTGTCCACTTTCTGAAGCACATGAACTAAAGAATTCTTTTAGTGCTTGTCTCGAATCCCTGCCATATGGCGCAACAGGCCGATACCTTTGTTTGGACAGAGCCCACAATTTCTTATCCTACATCAAGAAAAAGCGCAAATTAAAGGGGGTCTATACTGCTCAGCGAAGAGGTACTCAGAAGGTACACCAGCGTTTCCCACGTGGCAGAGCTTCGAGTGTCTTTAAAGTTTGGGATACCCAGAAAGTTTAAGAACAGCAAAGGAGTTTTGAGGGGGCCTTTAACGCCCATCTGTTTAGCTCATCAGAGCAGAAAAGCAGGCTATGGCTGCCTCTCTTGCTCTTCTAAAGTAATCACTTCTTCAGGCGAACAGAAATGTGCTTTCAGCCGGTAAAACGGTCTCTAGGATGTAAAACTGGCAGAAAACGGGAGACGCGCTGCCATGGCGGCAAGTTTCAGCGAAGGAGGAGGGGAAAAATGTTCAGTTCATTTCTAAGAGGCTTGATCCCTGATCCTAGAAGAGAACGTGACAACCTTCTTCGATGCTCAGAAGATAATAGCGTATCAGAAGGGTGTCCTCCTTATGCCGTAATCTGGGTTGTTGTAACTGCCGCAGCGTTTTTTTTTTTCTTTTCTTTTTTGCTTTCGTGGCATGTCACAGATTGGACTCCACTCTCTGTACCCACAATTTGCGGAGCGCTTTTTACTCCTTAAAGGTGCGTTTATTACCCTTTTATAGAGAAGCGCCAGCGCTTGTGCAGCGTACCCTAGACACATTTTTTTTTTTATGTACTTTACGATGTGTTTCGAAAGGAGTATTTGGCGGCATGGAGTAATCTGTTTTCAATCAGGCTCAGGCTCGATTATAAAACATTAGTCCCGTGTTTTAAATTTGGAAAAACCCGGTCACTCCGTGGAATACGCGAGACAGTTGCATATTACAGTATTCCGAAGAAAAGAGAAAATCACGAATCTTCTTAAAGACGCTTCTTAATGTTTCAAAAGCACAAAACACGCCGAGTCTGCGAGGCTCGCATATTTTATCATCAACTGCAATGGAAAAGCCATGTTGTAAAAAAATCAACACAAGAAGCGCAATTCATAGATGCGAAAACACGTACCAATTTCAACAACAACAGATTATCTGAGCAGTTCAAGATGCTGTTTCGGCGGCTAGAGTGAAAAGGCGAGACATCAGAAAACCCACGCTTCTGACAGACGTCCTGAGAACGAATAACGATTGTGCTATGCAAGGGTAACAAATGGAACTCGAGCGCAACGAGTACGCATTCAGGGAACACAAAGGTAAGTGAGGAAATCGGGAAATGTCATTAGGGATCGGGTGCTGCTGCTGGCTCGGCGGAGGGTCTGATTAGAGGCCTCGGTGAATAGTGCTTGTCCCACAGGAAGTTTCAGGTGGATTATAGCAACTATGAGGACTCATTTGTATGATAGGCAGTTCGGTAATGTAAATAGCTAGATCTGACTATACCTACCTCTGCAAAAGCAAGTGGCAGTTGAAGCTGTTTATTGCGCGGTGTGTACGGCAAAAATTATACAACTTCTAAGTCAATTAACAAAATCACTAATGAGAGTCTTCCCTGCATTTCACGAAGTGTAGCTTTGCAACTCTTTTATGGTTCTCGTTATTAGGAGAGGAAATATATTTGCAAAATGGGTAGTAGAGCTCGTCGCTTGGCCATAAACGCAATGCGCGATAAGATGCTCATGAACCAGCAAATACACTTCTACCACCATAAAAAGCTGCTTGCAGCACATCCAACACCAAAACTCAAAGCACGTACACTCACTCACCGCTGTAGCATTGAAAACTAATATAACAATTACAAAGAAAGAACGCGGATAATTAAGATAACGTTGGTCATTCTTGCTGTCAAGTATGAAATATACAACTTTTACAATAAGAGGTCGACAAAAATGAACTGAGCCGCTGGCTACCATAGTCGAAAAAGTTTAATATTTAACATGAAGACAAGTTTGGCGCTCGTGATGCTTCATGAACGCTACCTCTTTAGTCATAAAAAGAAAAAAAAAAAAAACTTTCAGCCCAATTAACCCAGTTTTCATTTAGGCTCAACTACATTCTTTGATAACAGGAATCTTCAAGTGAAACTTGTCGTCTACTTAAATGTTACGGACCTGTTCCCTAATTTGTATTGCCCATTTCAGGTAGTCGTTTCCTCGGGAATGGGCTGGACTGACGAAGGAAAGTAGAAATGCAGCCGTTAAATGCATTTATGCAAAAACATCTGGGGACACCTAAGCTATGTCATTAAGATCACAAAATAATTGCGTTAATGTCTTGTAGCAGCTGCCTCTGCGAATCCACGGTAGCATGCATGCGTCCTGCTACTCGTTTAATTATTATTCCGTTAATTTGTACATCTGTTTACTCACACATAATCCTCGGCATACAGCCATAAGCTAGACAATTATTTGAAAGACTACCGACATATTCCCGCGAACCTCTGTAATCTTTATTTGTTGCTGTTGGCAGCCGTTGGCATTGCGGCCTTGCCACTTTCCTTGTACCGTGCGAGTGTTCTTTGTTGTTCGTTTACATTCAGTGTCGTCGAGAGGGGCGATTTTAACATTGTCTTTATCGCTCAAGATGCGCCGAGACGCATCTAGAATGAGTCCAGCCACTCGAGTTCTTTTCTGCAATGGTACAGATTGTTCTAGTAATGCTTTGCGACTCTATCTAGACGTTTCATCACTGGGTTTAATTTGAACGCTGACAAGTGGAACGGGCATTCGTAGTGTAACGACCAGCAAGCACGTTTGCTCCTATCGCTGCCGCCGAGTTGCTTAGTTCTTTTGCGGGCACCGGCCAGCCCAATGAAGAGGAATTCAGTGCTACTACGCCTGCCCTACTACGTGTGCCCGACGGCATTGCCACCGCCTCGAGAGAGTGTGTGTATATACACTCCACCTCCGCACCGGGGTGTTTACATTTAGTCTAGGTACTGCGAGCTCCCAAACCACGCCAACGTTTCCTTCCTCTCCCTCACTCTTCAGTTTCTGCCTTTTCGCGATGCCTCAAAACACGTTACAATATATATAACGCCTTGTTTTAACCAATCTGTACGAACGTTTCTTCGTGACCACAGAGTAGCGTGTCCGGCCACAGATCCAAGTGCTTAGGAGGGCTCGACTTCAATCGCAAAGAAGTAATCTGTGGATTAGCTGGCCGGCTCTACCAACTCATTCATGCCATGTGATATTGTGACGTCACACATACCTCCGACCATTGAACGCTGATCATGTCACCTACGAAGTGTCGCCTGCAGAGGCGCGCTCATAATTTTTCGCTCACAGCGTCTACGCCGGCGCCGGCGCCAGTGCTTGATGGTCAAGAGAGCAGGACTATGATCACTATTTTGTTAACAACTTCGGCTGGAAAAAATAAATTCCCATAAGTGCGCTGGTGATTTCGTACATGGAAATATGAATTAGCTGTTCGCATTCATATTTGGTGTTTGTGTTTCTATGGCTAATATTTGGATGCGTATTTTCTGCTTCCGTATTTGCATTACAAAGGCTAAATATCTTCACAAACATTACCATTTTTCTCATACCTTTTGTGCTTCATCAATATTGCCTTAGTAGCTTTGTCTGAAATTTCATATTGCTATATGACTGAATAATCAACATTTACTGCTTTCTAGACCAAAACTTGGCTCAGGTATTTTCTTTTCTGAAGAAGTCATGTGTAACGCCAGGATAAACAACGCGGAACAAAGAAGCATCAGCGGTGCGCGGCTTCTGTTTATTATAGAATGGTACTAGCTGACGAGAAATAGATCTGAAAACGGGCGCGCAGCGCAAGTGCGAAGAAAACAACCACCAGGATCTAAGCAGTAATTCTGACTTTTAATCTAAAGCGCAAAGGTCGATAAGGTTTTGCTTCTGGCGGCCTCGCATGACAGTGTGCTGTCTTAAACATTTACTGTGTAGTTAACACGCGGTGACGTAATGACGTGGGCTCAGCATTAGAGCGCTGACGTTAACGAAAACAAGAGCGCTTATTGAAGTGTGAAGGAGTCTCGGGAATGAAACTATCTTCTCGACGTGGTTGTGGGATCAACAATATAACGTGAGCGTGAAACGAGCCGAATGCTTCTGACATGAGCCCATGCACACACGACACCCCAGCGCGAGATAGGTTGTCTCTCCATCGGTGGTCATCAATCTTCCAAGGATTGCTTAAGCAGACCCCATGGTTTTGGAACCTTTATGAAAAAGTTGTCCGGGCTCATAGTCTTCACTTTTGGGGAGGATCTAAGCTTTTTGGTCGCGTGCCAGGGTTAAACTGTCTTGAGCTGCTGCTGCCGTTGATGTTATGTTCCTGTCGTTAACACAAGGAGATTATCTATATAAGGTCTCTTCATCTGAGTAGCCTTCTTGCATAGTAATATTTATGAGATAAATTTTGCGAGCCCATTCCTTCAGCTTAGTCAAGTCGCATATTGTGCGCTGTCTGCACTTTGGAACGATTCTGGAAACGAGATTCTGAAATGTATTCTAAAATTGACGAGTTATGCAATCCGGGACTATAAACTAAGTGCAACTGTGTTCTTTTAGTCAATCCCATTGAGTGATAATTCGTAAAAATGTTGAGCAGCTGGGATTTGAAGTTTTTTTTTTTTTTTTTGGCAATAATTAAATATGTAGTTGTATCTCCAAAGATATGGATATACAGACCCTTGAATAATATTTCAGTTTCAAAAATAGCGTTTCAGACAATCTAGAACATGGAAAGGCTTCTGAATGATCTTTGGTCGTTGAAATAACAAATGATGCATTGCAATTGTTACGGAACGTACAACCTAAAATATTGGGCATGCGACCTCTCTGGGCATGGTTTGCCACTGCCTTTCCTCAAACTCATTTTTCTTATAATCTTCCTGCCCCCCCCCCCCCCCCCTTCTAACATTTAATATGACCAACGCGGCGCACAGTTTTCGTCAGCACGTCTTCTTTATTCTTATATTTTCTTTTTCTTCCACTTGGCTGTCAGCCCAGTAGCATCCTAGGCTTTGATAGACAAGGCACTTCAGTTCAAGGTGATTTTCTTTCTGGAATCATATATTATTAGCTTGGCACAATTTTACGACCCTGTTGATATCAACTAATTGAAGTGCTGCCAAAACGCTTGCACAAAATTTGAATGTATCCTTCAGTTATCCAAACTTGCAGCACCGTTATAAAGAATATGCGTAGTGAGCTTAACGAGTTCATGGGTTCATGAACTTTTTGAGTAAGTGCAAATAGGTTCGCTTGAAAATATCTCCTATGCAGTACTTTCTTGTTTGTTTTTTTTTCAGCTGTATACAGAAGTCCGAAAATAATGTTAATATACTTTATTAGGTTATTTTTGTTTCCTTGTAATTGCCATGGAATGCCTTTTGAGCATTCATGACACATATGCGCATATACAATAAGTTTTTCTCAGTGACGAGGATGGAATAGATCACTCCTCTCAGAACACCAAGAGTCATTTAACGCTGAGCGATCTGCGCTGAATAGTAGGGAAAAAAGAATGTTTTTCAACCACTAAAATTGTTACGCTATGATAGGGTCATGGAAGTAGTACGGAAAGCTAAAAATTTAATTTTTGTTTTTTTCATCTTATCTCGTCTGTGCAAATTCTCAGACACTTTGCATCCCATCTAGAAGCACAGCTGATGTTGTAGTAGCTAGCAACATACTGAATTTGAAGGTACTAGCAGACACGTATGAGCAGCTGATTAGCAGAAATACGCGTAGTTCATTTCCTTATCGAGGACAAAAGCCGATGATAAAACTAGTCACCATCAAGACTGGCGCGGAATGCTAACTATAATGGCAGCCATTTGACAGTCAACACCTTTCGTGTACTGAGAGTTTTACATCTTGGTCCCATTTCTTTTTTTTCTCAGAGAGAGCGTTTTGGGTCATTTTTCGGGCATGAACTGACTCGCTAAACAGAATTTTCTATAACTGAAACAGCGAAAGCAGCATTTGTGTCTTCTAAACTCTCCTTTTACTTGCTTCTGGGCTCGCTGCTCTACACTAACGATTTCTTAAATTCTTTTTTCATGCATTTTCTTCCAGTAAGTAGACTGGTTACTTCGAGAGATAAAAATACGCGTGCGGACGCCAAGCGTAAAAACTCCTAGGAAGAATACTATACTCCCCTAACTGAAAATTTAAGCACCGCTGTTTACGCGCTTTTGCTATATTTTGAGGCAAAGAATTCGAAAAAGTCTTGTGTGTACGTATATGCACAGACAAAGCGCTCGTTATTATTCTTGCGAGTCAAAGAAACTTTTTCAGAAGAAAAAAAAAGAGCCATGAGTGGCGCAGAGCTCGTGGCACTTCTGTCTTTTCTTCTCAAGAATTCTCTTGTGGCTCGTGACACTCTTTCGCTCGGTTACACTGGCAGCGGCAGGAACGGCGACCCGGTTCACCCGCCGAACGAGCTCGAAAGAGCTACGCTCTAAATGTAGCCCTAGAAAATGCTTATGAAACGCTCTCGTGTGGGAAGCTGTTCCTGAAAGCACTGTGTGACTGTTTACAGCGTTAGCAGTCGTAAGTAGATTTTGCAAAATATGCTGCGACGTTGACGTCGTTATGTTTCGGGCAAGCGGTATTAGATTACTGCTGAAGCTAATTGAAGTATTATAATAGCACTATTAGCTGTACTTTTAACAGCTGTATGAAGCCGGGATGCATTTATGGCTTCTGCAGAGCTTGCTTGATAGTAAACCTAGAAGGCTACCCCCCGAGTAGCAATAGGGACATATCTGTCGCATCATGGAACTAAACACTGACCACTAAGATGTCCATAATATTACAGGGGCCAATGTGAATAAACACGCCCTACTTTTGGCATGATTTCCCGGCTGAGGCAGCAAGGAGGAGCCATTTTACTTCCTTGCAATTTATAATAGACTAGATTTTGTTGTGTGGTCATGACAACATAGGGCACGATAGAGTGAAGCACGGACACGGAATGCCATGGGGTCTCTTCCCTTTTTCTTGCATGGTGTGGCTAAAACTCAAGGTTTTATATTCTTGCGATAAGGATGAAGATTGTGCTCGAGATAGATAATTTCATTTTATAATACCAAACCCTTGTGAGAAATCGAAAATCTCAGACAGAGAAGAATAAGTAAATTATATTTTACAATGTGATTTTTTAATATGTATTTCTACAATGAACCAATTTAAAATATAAAATTTCACCTAAGAGAATAATGTCACATCAGCTCGAGGAACGGAAGTGTCCTTCCTCAAAGCAAAAGTTCGGGAAGGCACTTTACGTGCTTAAACATACAGCTTTCATTCCTGCTTGCCTTTATTGAATAGCGTTCCGAGCTTATGAACTTCACTATTATTTTTCCACAATCACTGGTAAGTCGTTATATATCATCTAACCTTATCAAGCTCGATCGATCGCTATGTGTGGGGCTCAATAATCGATTGTATCGACTGATATGCCACCGCCATGGACATTTATGCTTGAGTGGCGTTTCCATTTCTCATTTTTCGTAGAACTACAGAGCGTAGTCTTAGCTTGGATGCTATTTTGCCAGAATATGCGCACTAAAGCAATTTTCCGCGTCCCGCTGCCATCAGCGTTTTATTAAGTCACCGAGACAGGTCTTCATTTATTCAGTGTTCCAATAGTTGACGTGCTTTGTCTAGCGCTTCCGGCGCTGAATTACCGTGGGGCCCCGGAAATGTCACTTTCAATCGCGGAGGCGTCTCCCTAGTTATTATGCATTAGGAAAAGGTGCTGCTGTTGCGCTTTTGGCATCAACGCATTCTAAATGCGTTTCGTGCTTCACTGCGTGAAAGAATCACCTGTGACATTTCCCCCTCATTACGCCGTAAAAGAGATTTAAAATATGATTTCAAGTTGCGCACAATCAGTTCTGCTTACAAAGCCATGGTTCTTTAGTAGGTAGCAGTAGTTTAGGTGAAGAAAAGTTATAGAAAACTTCGTGCAGGCAATTTTTGCAGAGTAGTGAGAGGTTTAGGTGAAGTTCGTCGCTTTCGAGAAAGAATGGAGAAAGGCTCGCATTCATGCTCGTCGTTTATTCATTTACATTTGGGACAAACTTTATCGAATATTTCTGGGGCACGTGGAAACGCTGGAACACGGTGATCAAATTTAATGGACGAGATAGGTAAGGATCAGAGGCAAGCATGGCACAGGCGGGCGTATTTTCTTTGGCGGGAACGCTCCTGTTCTTATATTCTACTCTCGGTGTATGCGTAAGGTTGTTTGCGTTCAGGGCGAACACGCGAGTGCGTGGCCGCTCTATTCCGAGCGGTGCTACGTCCGGCTTGGCAGCGCGTCGAAGCTAATTGGCAGGCCAAGCGACGAACCACCTATGGGTCCCTATAAGTCCCTATAAGTCCCTATAAGTCCCTATAAGTCCCTATATAAGTCCCTGTGTCATATTTCTTCGATATTTGAACGCGTGAGGCGCAGTGGCGCTTCGAGCAGAGCGACCGCCTGTTCGCATGTTCACGCTAAGACCGGACGACACTGTACATTTACATTTCAAAGGGGAGAGAAGTAACTCCCAGTATCGCTCCAGTATCAGGTTAGTTGTCCCATGTTTTTTTTTTTTTTTTTTTTTTTTTTTTTTTTTTTTATTAAACAAGACTTTCAAAGTAAGTTGAATCCGCAAGAAAGCTACACCATTCGTTACTTCAGGAAAACTTTATTAAGGAAGAGGTTTTACGCGTGGGTTGGGGGTGCACTTCCCCGCTTTGGGTACCTCTTCGAAGCCGGACGCCAGGTGGCCGACCGATGATGTCGTTCGGCGACCTCTCTGGCCTGCACTGTGACTCGAAGCTTAGCCTCTGGGTCTGAGGTCAGTCCGCGGGTCCTCACACTGTAATTGGATAGAGAGCTACGGACTCTCTGGTGGTCAGTCGTGGTTACATTAGTATAAGATGTGTGAGCTGCGAACGCTGAGTGACCTTCAAAGCCTGACCTTGATTTGACCTTATGAGCCTAACGGTGCAAAAACATGTCTGAACCCATAGTGCAGTGTGGTACTCCCATCTTGTGACCGATAAGTGAACCAGGTAATTTCATCAGCACCCCATATTGAGCGCGAAAAGATTTCCAACGCATGAAAACCTGCACTCATTAGCATACAGTGGTAATACACCACATAATGTGACCACCAGACAGAGATATAAATAGCCGCTTTACCCAAGCCGCTTATTTGACTCTGTGTCTAATTGTCCTGCAAGGCTAAATTCTGAAATCATTCTTCCATATCAAAGGCCATGCCCGAGATGACAACGACTGCCAATGCGGCCATGTCATGTTCTCGCGTGACGTCACGCCACCCGATCAGCAGTCACTGCATGACCATGTCACCCTCTTAATAACACCTGCCAGAGCGATACCCGAGATGTTCCGCTCACAGCGCCATCGCCGACAAAACCAATGCCAGGTTCTATGGAGAAAGGCCCCTTCATCAAATGCGATATTTTCCATTTTCGAATATCGCTCTGGTCGGCCGCAATGTGCGAACAAGAAATTTGGGGAACACTTAAACTCCGTCTGAAAGGCATGACACGACAGCATTATTGGCTCCTCCTGAGGACCTGATTTGCATGCGTTTATTGTGCGACTCTCTTGATCATTAATCCATTAATCTGTACTTCTGTTATTTCGCTGTCTATGCCATGTGCTGGAGCATCTATAATGGACGCACAATGACTGAAACTAAAATTTCAGGTCCCATGGCAACGGCGATCGTCTGCAGTGAAGGCTTCCCAGGCAGTGCTCCGCTTTATGAAAAGCGCAGACCTAATCAAAAGGCTATGAGTTTGCTGTTATGTTAAGTGATATGACTGTGACGTGGTGTGATGTGACATGTCTGGGATGTGACTGCACTAACTTCACCCATCTCTATCTTACAACTTTTACATCCACTCACCCCTTTCCCCCAGTGCAGAGTAGCAAACTGGTTTCTCTTACGGGTTAAACTCCCTGCCTTTCCTCATCATCTTCCTCCTCCTGTTATTTCGCACACACTCGTTTGCACACAGTCCTCACCTTTCGTACGCAAAAAAGTACCTGGCGTAGATAACAAGCCCTGTTTTAACAAGCCGTACAAATGCACCTTCGCGGCGTAGCGTGCCGAACTTGGGATCCGAGGGTCGCATAAGTCCCGATTCCAATCTCGGCTTGAATTATGTTTGCAACGCAAATCACTCGTTTACAAACGCACACACACACACTAATTAGGCGTGAGTCATGTGTGCGCCTTGCAAGCGCAATTTATTCAACGCTTCAGTCACTTGTCGATTCTGGTGCGCCACGTGCAGAGTTAGATCTTGTCGACCAATCCTGATTTTTCCTGCAGAATGGCCGCGGAGCCTGCGGCTTCTCCGCTGTAACGGAACCCAGACAGCACAAACCATCGACCCAATATTTGTTCTGTGTTGACAATGCCCAGCTCAACAAAGGACCATGTGCATTGCATACACACCACAATATTGTACGAATGGTTTGTGCTGCCTGGGATGCCTTAACATTTTCGCGATAAAAAAAAGCAGGGTTAAAATATACCAAGAGATTTCTCTTCAAATACTTTCAAGTTCACTGTCGTTAAGTGGCTATTTATACTATAGTTATAGTCTATCGATGCCCTGTTTATGCTCGGCATGGCTGACACAGGCTTATTAGTTCGCATCGTAAAGGCACTACTCGCCTGGTTAGTCCAGGCTTATAAGCTCTATTTAAAAACAAAAATCTGATCTTAACTTTCTTCATGGTTATGCCAGTTTTTAACTGAATGGAGGAACGCCTTTTAGTCGCGTGTGCGCCTGTGGATAACTCCTATGATCATTAATTTTCCTTTCTTATTCGGAGTGTTCTCCTATTTGTAGGTGTCTGTTGTTATGCTGCGTTATTTGCCTGCAGGTGCTTTTGGTAGCACATTTTTTTTTTTTTTTGAAAGAGAAACTTAAGGCCAGATTTCTTGCCATTAACACAGGCATGTGCAGCTGAGTCCTTATAGTCAAGTAACACGATAAAAAGTACTAATTCGCTTACACTTACGAGGCAAGCGCATGTCGTTACGTAGTCGTTAATGCTTCGTTGGCAGTACACTATTCTACGTCTCTACTCTTTTACTTTTTCTTTTCTCTTTTATTTCCTTATTTCTACTTTTGAGGCTACAAGAAAAATATTCTTGAAAACTGAGTACTGCTGCAAGTATGCAGGAGCTTTAATATAAATGTTGCAATAAATACTGAGGGGGCTTATCGGATACATTTCTTCCACTCTGTGGCATTGAAGATTTAAGCCCAAACACAAGATAAAACTGTCTTATCTAGCATCCGAATGGTTGCGCCGTTATTTCTTAATAGCTCACAATGCGAAGCCTTGCGACGTGCTGAAAGTGGCTGACTGAATGCTACAGGGCTGAGGTCATCTGGTAAATGTAATGAACGGCGTGTTTACTTATTCTCTATTCACATAAAAGAAAATCGCGAACTATGTCACGGTTGCAGAGAACAAATTATAGCTCAATTCCTTGCCCTTGTATGAGTTCTTCTGCCGTATATACTTTTCTCGGTAGCTTGCTGGTCACTTGCGTAACGCGAACTGCTCGACTAGCTGGGTCGTGGCGCCCATTGCTCTGTTACTTTTTCTGCGCTGACCAGATAGCCGTGACCGCCTGGTCTTTTTCGTGAGGATTGCCAAATCACTGTGCGCTGCAGAGTCATTAGGGTATATTCTTTTCTTCTTTCTCATTTGATCATACATTGCGATCCCTGTAATATTAGACCACTACAGATCCTTTTTTTTTTTTTTTTTTCATTCCAAGTTATATATGCGACGTTTTGACAGTTATAGCGATATGCCAACTTCATTCAGCCCTAATGAAATGGACATTTGTCATGAGATATTGCAGTTGTATTTTATCTGGCACTGTCATTTCAGCTGCAACTGGTTGTTGTGCCCAGTTAACAGGGAATTGAACTAATGTTGGTTGTGCAATCCCACATAGCCTGTGCGGAATTCATCCGTTTTTTTATTTTTTTATTAATGAAATCATTCAGCTCTTGAACAGGTCAGTGTTGCAGGGGAGACCAACGGGATACCAGCTTTATCTTCCTGGTCTCAGTTCAACCTCTCTCTCTCTCTGTCTCCCTGATTAAAAACACAAAGGTACGACCTTCAGTGATGTGTCACGTCGAGAGCTGAAATATAATTTGCATGTGTTTAGGTGTACCGAAACTGTAAAAAGCCTCAAGCACTGTGTGAAAGTGTGTAGCGAAATTTTCTGTTTACTCGACACCATTGAAGCCACACCTGCTGGCGCCTAATTTTCAGAGCGCGGGCGGTAAACCGTGTTGAGAAAAACTGGGAGATGGAAGGTGATGCTTAAGCTCCACCTTTAAGGGTAAGATGCGACAGCGCTAATGAATCCCATTTGCCGGCTTCCGTTGTGGATCTTCGATAGCGTCCATCAATTTGTTGCTTGCTTAATCAGTAGTGTTTTGTTTGTACCTCTAACGTCCAACATGTAATCATTAGCATGTAGTCGTGCGTAAGATACCACGTTGCGTGAAAGACCAGCAGACCTAGACACAAGTCCCCGCTTAAATCAAATCACACGAACGTGTCCGTGTGGACTACTGGGGTCGAGTGTATAAGGCTGAATATAAGTGTCCTGGGAGGATAGACTCCGATCTCACTCTCCCATCTAAATGGCGAAACTGAAGTTAGTTGCACCCGCCGACTCTGCCATGGCTCGTGGCCTCGTGACGTCACAAAAACATCCGACCAATCAGATCTCGGTCAAGTCACCTGCCAACAGCAACTGCCAGAAGGAATTTTAATTGAAGGGCAAAGTCAGAGCTTCGCACATTCCTCCTGTACATCTTTATTTACTCCGTGAGGTAGTGATTTCGCTCTTTACTTCGACGCATGCACTTAACACTGCGATACGTGTATTGATGCGAAAACATTATAGACCAGAATACGGTACTCTAGACCCGGTACCGAATCGCCCCTGCTCTCAAACCTGCACGTCAGGCGCCATCTCGCTCTATACTGCCAAAACGTTGTGAAGTGCCTTTTCGCAGTGCAAAACAATAAAGCTTGTTCTAACCTCAGTGAGTCAAGTGCCACGCTGTTGCCAGTACAAGAAGTCATATTGGCCCCACCAAGTTGTTTTACGGATGAGTAACAACCAAAGAAAGATAAGCACCCAGAATTGTAGCGCAATGGGCGGCGTGCTCGACCTCTGTCGAGAGCTCAGCCATTGTAGGGAGTTAACCTGTATCGTTTACCATCAAGCATGAAACGCTGCGCGTAGCGTCGGAAAAGGTTAGATATCTGTAAGGCACTGAAAAGAATGTATATATTAAAGGAAGTTGGAAACAGCCAAGTAAGTGATGTGCTGGAAACTGTCGGCTTTACAGTGTGGTAGTCGCAATTAATTTTGTTCTTGCGTGATCGTGTGATGGAAAGTGTACACATGCAGCATTTTCACAACTAAACACTAACCGCAAGAAACTCTCCCTCCTTTTTTGCTTGTGGACAGCACGAGAAACATAAAAGCAGCCCGCAGCCGCTTAGTTTCCGAAAGGTTTCTGGTACATAATTGTCGCTTTTGAGTTCGTTTTTATTGCGAACGCAATACTGCTTGCAGTTTGAGCCGTCAGCATGGCCCGGTGGTGACCACCATTGACCTTTGACCTTTAGACGAGCCGCGTAGACGACCCCAAGCTGACAGGAGCTGCCAACTTGGGTCTCTCGTTTCACATGGGATGGTTATGCCAGAATCAGCCTGCCAGGACTTTGGCATTTCGTTACCCCTCCAGGCCATTAAGACACATTCATACGGCTTGGTTGAAGCGGCGCTTTATGTGTGGGCTGAAGAAGAAGAAGACGAAGAAGAAAAAGAAAAAAGGAAAACAAAAAGAGAAAGGAAAAGAAAAAGAAAAACGAAAAGAAGAGAAATGAAAAGAACACGAAGAACAAAAGGAAGAAGAAGAAGAATAAGAAGAAAGAAGAAGAAGAAGAAGAAGAAGAAGAAGAAGAAGAAGAAGAAGAAGAAGAAGAAGAAGAAGAAGAAGAAGAAGAAGAAGAAGAAAAAGAAAAAGAAAAAGAAAAAGAAAAAGAAAAAGAAAAAGAAAAAGAAAGAAGAAGAAGAAGAAGAAGAAGAAGAAGAAGAAGAAGAAGAAGGAGAAGGAGAAGAAGAAGAAGAAGAAGAAGAAGAAGAAGAAGAAGAAGAAGAAGAAGAAGAAGAAGAAGAAGAAGAAGAAGAAGAAGAAGAAGAAGAAGAAGAAGAAGAAGAAGAAGAAGAAGAAGAAGAAGAAGAAGAAGAAGAAGAAGAAGAAGAAGAAGAAGAAGAAGAAGAAGAAGAAGAAGAAGAAGAATGCTCGGTCACCCGCAGCTATTGCTTTCGCTCAATATTCGGTTCAGCAGTGTTGAACACTTCTAATCTTTTTATGGTGTAACGTCAAAGGCCTCGTTCACCAAAAATCCGTCGTCGACGGCCGTCCGCCGGCGTTGGCCTTGTGGGCGTACTCTCAGGAGCATGGCGCTTGCAGGCGGTAGCTGAGAGGTGACATGGACCAGCACTAACTGGAAGTAGAGCTGCCGGGAATTACGTTTGGCAGGAGCTGCCAACTCGGACCTTTCTCCTTTCGTATAGGAGGGTGATATCAGAACCAGCCTGTCAGTACCCTCGCATTCCCGCTTTACTCATATAGACCACGCAGGCACGTTCATACGGCTTGGTTGAAGCGGACCTTTATATGTGGGCTTGTAGCCTACGCTATCGTGTCACTCTTAAAGGCGGAGCTTAAGTGTCCCCCTAATTTTCGTTTTATCTTTGGCCTTTCATGGATACCTCCAAATGCATTTATGTTGAGCTTGCTCTAAGTTAATCGTAACGCTATCACCATAGAGGACTATATAATGCGTGTTTTTGTATAAATGCACATTTTATAAGCAACGTGCGTAGGCTAAAGAGTTATTGACAGTTACTTGGACTCCATACCTATGCTTTGTTCAGCAGTGATTAGCAACAAAGGCTTGTGTGCAATGTACTGACGGCGATATATTTTTTCAAAAAGTGTTTTGCTTTTTTTTTTTAACTGGCGCCTCATTTAGTACAGAAAGCCCAAAATATCGCTGGTACTTTTAAGTAGTGCAAAAAACAGTTTTTGACAACAAACTGCGAAATAATTCATAAATGTTTGTATATTGTGCGCAAACTGTGACTACATCTTCATACTGGGATCGTGCTCAACCTGTAGTGCGGTAAAAAAAAAAAAATTGAATTTGAAAGACTGAATTATCTTTTTTTTTTTTTTTTTTTTTTTTACTACTGTATATCTGCATTTACTCGTAGTTGTGGCAACATTTTAGGCAAATGTAACGCTCTCGACCACCTACTGAACTCGTGACCCAGCCACAACTTATCATAATAAAACTGATTTTTCATCGCTGACATAACCAGACATAACACTTAACTCTCACCGTAGACATTTTTATGAAATGTCGCGCTTTGAAAATTATATATGACCAAACTAGAATTTCGTGCTTCTGGCTTCCATGCAACCGAAAAATTACTGTTACCATATGCGGCGCGATGCGACGAAGTTATCCTAGTTTGCGCCGCTCTCCGTTAGGCGTCCTATTCTTAACCGAACTTCAAGAATTCAGTCGGCAAGAAGAATATATGCGGCTGCATCGCACAGTTTTATCAGCCCGTAAAAATACGTCTGGTTTCCGGAAACCTTATTGGCTTCCAAAGCTGGGCTCGCCAAGCCTATCTTTTATGCATTACACCCAAACTTCTAGAGCAGGTTACGCACAAAGGCAGAAGAACCTCAAGAACTGCCGACACTGTGCGACTGAAGACGGGCAGAATAAAAGGGACGCATGGCTGTGCCGCTGCTCTCTGCTTCGCTGCGTTGGCGCCCCTGGCGGTGGGCTATTGTTCAGTTTCATTTCCTACCCGGGAGGACGACCGACAGCCGGATAAGTAGAGAGGAGATGGCAGGGGTCGGGCAAAAATAACACGCTGGGTAGGTATAAGAAGGCGCATTTCAAAATCGAAGATCTCTGGCGTAGTACCAACAACAGCTGCAGTGAGCAGAGGGTGGAGGTCGGCTCCTCAACTCCCTTCCCTCCGCCTCCCCCGTCTCCATCGTTCCCGCCGTCAATTTCTTGTAGCTCTGCGAAGCGAGAAGGCGAAAGAAGGCGCACGTGCAGGAAGTTCTGCGGATGCCGGGCGGCAGTCGCCCGGTCCCTTTGCTTGCTTATTTTGACGTCGGCATGTGCAAAACGCCACTGCAAAGGAGAAAGCCTCCTAGATGGGACGGACAGGAAAGGAAGCAAATGAAGTAAAAAAAAAAAAAAGAAAGTGACGATCTCTTCTCTGGGCTCACTTTTATGTATTTTTCCCGACCTTATTCTTGCGAAACGGAAACACCCAGAGGAAAATGGACTCCCTGAGCATCCAACCAAGCCCTTCCTTCAGTCCACTTTGTCCTTCGGTTACGTATTTTTTTCTTTTTGCAAGGAGGCGAATCCAAGAATTCACCCCTCTGCTGAGACATCTCACTAAGGGTTACAGGCCTGCGTTTTTCTCGCCTATCTTACTACATTTCCTCCCGTTTGCTGTTTTCTTTTCCCTTCTACCTTCTCTTTCAGCTCGCCGGCGGCCAGTTCAAAACGCTGCCTCTGGAACGTCCCGCAGGGGTTTTTCCGCTTATCTTTATGCTCTCTACTTCTCCTCTCTTCCTCCCTACTTTCCCCATAACATCCCCTGGCTGAGTGTTTAGGTCACCGCACGATACTCCCAGCCAGCACTTTCGGATAAGAGGACGAGCCGCTGTCGGCCATCTTTGCGCAGGTCGCAAGTGCGCTTCATTGCCGGGTCGTCCGGATGTGCTGAGCTGCTCAGAAACGTACCTGTAGACGCCGGATTCTGACACAAATCAAAGAGAAACATTAATCCTGACCGACTGACAGACAGACCCTTCAAGCTTGCGGTACCGCTCCTAGGAGCGCGCTCCGTTCCAAAGTTAAAAATTTCTTTTCTAGAGACCAGAGAATGGTGACTTTTGGGCTCACGGGCCAGTTTCGCAAACAACGCTAGTGAAGGTTGTTGTTTTCCAAGGTTGTGTCGACCGCGTGCTTCTAATGGGCAACTAGAACAGTAGGCGTCGAACGAAAATGTATCCACGTCAATGTCGTTCACAGAAGGAATGTGCCAATTCCTCGCAGCTGTGTACATAAATCTTCATCTTATCAAGTTTTTGCGAGTTTCTATTTGTGTCAATGAAGCTTCTTATTTGCAGTGGTGGCTGTAGAGCTGGGAAAGAAAAATGCAACAATGGAGTGCAGAACGATAATGCAATAATGAAGTGGAATAAAGGAGGAGCAAACCTCCGGACCGGGCACAATGCAGAAAGAATGCAAGCGCCGAACCGTGTATTTTTCTCTCCAAAGACATTTTCAGCGAGAGACGTAAAATGAAGCGGCCCTGAGGCGCACTACATTTTCTTAGTCAGATCTCTCTTCGCTCCGAGCCTAGAGCAAGGATGTCATTGTTTGGGACTTGAGACGTACTCCACGCTTTCACACATTCCCTTTTATGTGGAACCTCCTAAGTCTTACACGGCGTTGGGAGTGCAGTTGCGCGTTCTAAGTTGTGTCGGGGTGGAAGTTCATGATTTTCTGGAGCGTATGTTTTCGGGAGGAGTTCTCTTAAAGCTTGCGAGCAAGTCGTGTCTTTCTTGTTTGTCCGGAAGCTTTTCTATGTTATAGTTCGGCAAGAGAATAGCCATCTGATGGCAAAAGGAGCGTATTACTTGGAAGTAGATGCATTAGGATACTCAGTAAAGCTCTGTCTTTTCGTACTTGTACCCCATGTGCATACTTTAGACATAGCGGGTTCTTAAAAAGGAGACGTGTGCGCTTGTGCCACGAGATGACAATCTGCTTAGAAAATGTATTCATTGATTTTCAGTAATTGAATCACTATCCTAATAGAGTACCTTAACTTGTACCTCCAAGCTTGTCTTCGTTACACCTGCTTCTCCCATGATTATGTTGCTCAAGCATAGGTGTGTCTTTCATACTTCATTGAGGCCACAAAACTATTTTCTTGGTTCTTTGATAGCTTTTGTTCTCTAAATCTTTTGAAAGTGTCACCCCACGTAGCAACATATATTTTTCGTACACGCACGCTTTTCTTCTATAATAGAGGTTATTAACCGCATCACAGACACACACAAGGAAAAAGACGCGATGAGCGCTTATTACAAGACAGTTGTAGTAAGCGCCCGAGGTGCCCTCCTCCTTGTGCGTTTGTAGCTCTTAATGCCCTCTTATTATGTCTCTAAACCAACTAGCTCCGCCGTTCTTAATTAAGATATTATTTATCATAGACCTCCGCCGCGGTGGCGCAGTAATTAGGGCGCTCGACTGCTGTGCCCAAGGATGGGGGATCGAATCTCGGCTGTGGTGCCACTTTTTGATGGAGGTGAAAAGCAATTAAGGCGCCTGCGTACTGTATGATGTCAGGGCACGTTAAAGAACCCCAGGTGGTCGAAATTCTGGAAATCTTCACTAAGGCGGCTCTCATAGTCTGAGTCGCTTTTGTAAAACCCCATAAACCAAACCATACATAGGGAGTAGAAGGTTAAAGAAAGAGCCGTCGGTAGCGCGTTGCCTTCCACCCAAGTTTACTGAACGCTTAATCTCTGTATTCACTTCTACGTTTTTGCCATCATTCATTGATTTGCTTACCAAGAGAGTTCAGCGTTTTGTTCGTTTGTTTGTTTGTTTGTGTGTGTGTGTGTGTGTGTGTGTGCGTGTGTGTGTGCGTGCGTGCGTGCGTGCGTGTGTGTGTGTGTGTGTGTGTGTGTGTGTGTGTGTGTGTGTGTGTGTGTGTGTGTGTGTGTGTGTGTGTGTGTGTGTGTGTGTGTGTGTGTGTGTGTGTGTGTGTGTGTGTGTGTGTGTGTGTGTGTGTGTGTGTGTGTGTGTGTGTGTTTTGGAAATAGCCCTTCAGAAATATATTGAAATGCTAATGCGAATACTAACCAGTCAACATTTCGATCATGTCAATTTTTATTTGCGCGGGAGAAAGATAATAGCTTAGAACAGAAAACACAGCTACAATGTGGTTTCAGCGCTGCCGCTGTTGTATACTAGTCAGTGACGTATACTGGGACCGCTCGTGGTTTTCTGAACCACTTTGAATTCTGTAAAAAAAAAATAACACAAGTGCAAGAAAGCTGTTTCTTGGGTTAGTTGGTAGAGTTTGCTCATTTTGCTCATTCTGGTGAAGCCTGAAGCGCAAAGAGGCCAAAAGAGGCCCTACATGAGACAGACACAGCACCCAGCGCTAACTTAAAACGCAATGAAAATGGTCCGATCTACTAGAAATGAAATTGAGCGAGGCTCTTCACGGGCCCGTTGGTAAGCACTGCGTCATGTGGGTTTACCACGTCCTTGTCTTTGTGTTACCGCTTCACGCCTCGCCAAAATGAACAAACCCGAGAAACTTGCATTGAGCCTTTAGGCAAAACAAGATACGAGAACATTTGCATATATATATATATATATATATATATATATATATATATATATATATATATATATATAACATTCATCATTCATATCAGTGCTTCTTATGTTGGACATCGTCCGATACTGTGGTCCACTGCTTGTTATATATATATATATATATATATATATATATATATATATATATATATATAACATTCATTATTCATATCGGTACTTCTTATGTTGGACATCGTCCGATACTGTGATCCACTGCTTGTTGCCCTTACCACCCATGTGTTGGGCGATATCGCTCCGACATTCTGATCGGACAAAACGACCCGGACAATGGTCAAGGGAAAGGTCTTTTTCTCTCCCTTCAACTCGCACAGTTCAGTATCCTAGTAGGTGTACATCCGGCCTCCAGTATTTTGTTCTTCATGATTAACCCATCGTCGTGTTTCGAAGGTAACAACGGCTGGCAGATAAAAAGAGAAAACAAGCGAGTTCCATCTAATGCGCGCATCTCAGCAGAGCAGATGGCATCCTCTGATGCCACTGAATGATGCCATTTTGGTCGCTTGGGAAAGAGGGGCATTTCAGCAGCATTGCCTCGGTCGAGCAAGGGCTCGAGCCTCTGTAGTCAACCGGCGTCGTCGGTACCTAAGTGCCTTTCAGGGAGGCATCCCACAGCTCTGTCTTTAGTTTCCCTTTATTTTTTCTTCTTTTCCAAGCTGTCTTCCACTTCGGAATCAAAAGAGCACTCTCAAAAGAGCCTGCTACTAAGATTTTTTTCTTTTGTTTTGGCATGTGCTCTCTTTAGTTTGGAAGAATGTGATTTCTTTGCTCATCCAGAGAAAAACTTGAAACAAGCATTCTTGGCAAGGTTTCGTGTTTAAAAGTCCATTTCGCTATATATATATTTTTTACTTATGTTCAGTGTTGTCTCCTTCATGTGGCACATTTTTTACTTGTTTCTAAGTATTCGGAAATGCTTCACTTCTATTATTTTATGTACTTTGTTCTCTTTATTGATGAAAATATTAATTGTTTCTGTTATTTAATGACTCATCAAGACAGGTGAAATTGAAGCGAAAATCTCGGCATTGCCTGCACTGAAAATATTTTCATGAATAACTCCTTACTTGTTTATTAATATGCGCAATTTGTAATATGTTAATGGGTGTCCGCATATTCCCTGGTGTGATTCTTCACACAGTGCGACCACGAATAATTTTTACGAGTTCATTGCATTTCATGGCAGCCCTGTTTGGTTAAAATTTGTGGTGTGAATATATCTAGTCAATATTTCTCATGGTTACTAAGCGCTTTTTCTAGCGTTCTTAACTTTGATGTCATTATTCATAACAGGGAAGGTTTTAAGACTCATTCTCAGAGCTTGCGTCTGCCTTTTGTATCCTTCCTTAAGAGCTGTGAGTACAGGGACGAAAAAGAAAAAGGCCAGGAGAGAACGAACTAAAAAAAAAACGGGATTTTTAACAGTCTTCAACAGATGAAGAGGGCGCATGTTTGTACAATTAAAATTGTGCAGCGGCAGCATCAAATGAAACTGAAATTCTCCTTTTTTTTTTTTTTTTTCAGATTTCAAAGAAACTCTGTGCTCTTAACGCATGTTCCTTGAGGTAAAGCATGCCGAGTTGTTCAGCGCAAACGGAAATCTAACAGCCTCTTCCAGCCCCCGAAGTGTTGTGTCTTTTTCTTACAGCTCTAAAGAAGTGCAGATAAGTTCGGACGAAATGTCGCGGACGGTGTAATTGAAATTTTCCGCTGCTTTCACCTAAACCTTGTTTTAGGTCAGTGGATGCCGCAAAACAACGTTCCGAAGCCTTTGGTTTTGGCGGCGTCGGCTTTTATTGCGCTACCATTGAAAGTCGTATCAGGAAAAAAAAGCCGATGTCAGCGTATATCATTTCCTAATTTGCCACCTTACACGGCTGGTGCTCGAAAGAGCCACCTGCTATGATTGATTTGTGGCAAAGTGTAGAGAAGAAGAACCTCTCGACTTGTAGGGTAAGGTGGGACGAGGCCTTGAGACGGCTGCCACGAATTGCCACGTTAAGTTGATATTGGCAAAGAATAACCTAGAAACATTGAAGATGACAGCGTTTGAGCGAAAAAGTATATAAATAACTATGAACTAATCAACAAAAGCTAAAATATCGATGAATAACAAAGAAAAGATGTGAAAAAGACTGAGAATGACTTGAAGAAAAAAGCAAAGTTGATCAGCAGTCTACTAACCAGCGCTGAGTAAAACACGTGTGTTGAGGTCGTACTCGACAAAGTATACCAGGTATTCCTGAATAATGTTACCAAGCTTCTAAAAATGCGAGCGTCATAGCCCAATTAAACTACGCAAATAAGAGCTTGGTAAATGCATGTGGATATGTCTGTCTTTTTTTTTTTTTGCCTTAAATATTTGGTAAATATATTGAACTACAATTTCGCTTACTGCATAGATGACGAAAGCGTCAATTCGCAATTAGTGAAGCGCCTTAAAAACTAGCTGCCGGTAATTTTTATGCCAAAGTAAGACGTTCACACTTCTAAACATGAAACTTCTGGTTTGGCAAAACACCAGCAAGTGATTGTCGAAGAATGGAAGATTTGCGTGCAGCACGTTCACATACAAGAAAATCAGATAACTGGACCACATCGTCGACGATGTTGTTGAGAAAGGATCAGCTACTGTAGTCAACATGGAGGACTGCACAACCAGATTCTAGAAATACAGCGCTTTGAAGAATGTCTCGAACATCCACTCTGACACAACCAGCAGTCGTGAGGTGAGTTGTGATGATGACAAACTTGGACGTTAATATGTGAACCCCTTGTAAAGGGGCTAAAACATTCACGTAAAAGTTGTGCGCATGCCTTGAGATTGTGAACGCTCAGGCGCTCAAAATTAATCCGAAGTCTTCCGGCCACTATGCCTTCTGCCATTATTTAAGGATTACCTCAGTTGTGACGATTTATGCGCACAAATAGTCACAACTGAGGTCGTCCTTAAAATAAAATGGCAGTGTGCGTGCTGGCCAAACGCAGAAGGCAAAGTTGCTGATAGACTTGGGATTAATTTTGACCGCTTGAGCATCCACGATCTCAAGGAACCCAGGGTTGCCTTGTGTTCCATCGGCATACAGCTGATAAGGACTGTGTTCGATTTACCTTCCTCTCGGTGTGACTGCACTTTTGTAAAACTTTGTATATGCTCGTTGCGGAAGCACTGAAAACAAATGGACGTGGCAACAAATGAGCCGGTATGAACATTTGGCACAGAAAACATTGGGCCAGCTTTTTTTTTTTCCAGTGTCCTTTTTTTTTAGAAGCTGTTCGTTCGTCTAAAAACAAATAGGAAAGGAATAAAAAGACACCAATTGCAACTTGCTGCAATGTTAAGCTAAGTATTCTATAGTACACCTATTATAACACAGTTGAGGCCATGGTCAATGACCGCCCACAGATTCCACAGCACTGCAACGGTTATTGAGAAAGATTGTAGAGCACGCACAAAGCTTGATCTTTAGCGCTCTTCACACAAAATCACTTTATTTTCAGAGGCGTTTTGGTACGCCGAAGCAGCTCCGCTGTCAACGGAAAGTTTGTTCATAGGGCGAGTTACTTTTCAGGCTGATAAAAAACTGAGAGCTCACCTATGCTCTATTTTAAGGTTCTGCCATGACTCAACAACGACTTGTGGCCGTCGCTGAGTATACATATGCTCATCAACGCGCAGTCGTAAGACCACATAGCACAAAAACCAAGTGACGCACACTGCTTATAACGCCCACTTGTTTACAAGCAGTGCAAGCGGGGTCATTGTGGCCTTTATGGAAAGCGAAGTAGAGATATTCTTCTACGCTGGCGACGTCACCGTTTTCTGTTGTGATAAAGAAAGCCTTCCAGGGGTAGTCAAGAGGTTAGTCGGTTTTAAGCAAAAGACCAGCGAAGTCAAACGCGACAATTGGTTGGTACTCTGGCATGGGGTCTGGGGCAATAAGCGTCCCCTGTTAGAAAATATTCCATTGTCTGTTACACCTGAGAGCTACCTCGGAGTACAGCTTGACCACTTCAGGGATAAAAAAGGTTACTGAAGTGATAGATGTGAACTTGCGCAGTATAAACAACCAAGTTAGGTGGCCTTGATTCATCGATATTTGCGCGTTCACTGCATGCAGTTTGTTCAGTGTTGCGAAAGTCTGGTATGTATTGCAAGCCCTATCCCCTTTTTTTTTCTTCGGGGGATTGGCTTGGTAGAGAAGCCTTATAAATTTGTTTCGCTCAGTGGAAAGTCAAGGACTTGATCTGGCACATTTATTTTTACGACAAATGGTGTCCAAGTTTACGCTGTTACGTATTCAAAGCGATCTATTTATACTTACGGCTTTCAAAGCGAGATACATTTTTGCGTACAATTTTTTCAAGTTCAACTGCGTAATGACGTAACCGAATTTTCTGTGTTGTCTAGAACATAAACGCAGATGGCTAGATGTTTCTTCAAGGAGGTCCTGGCTTCTGTTAACATTTTAATACTGAGATTCTCACTATAATACAGAAGTGCTGTAACACAGAAGCACCTATACAATGACTTGCTTTATGTAATATTACCTGCTTCTTCGTATCGATCGTTCATTATGCTGTGAAGCAGAAAGTGAGGATGTCTTAACAGGGCGTTAGAAAGATGCCAGTCCGAACGCTAGCAAGAGGTTTCTTCTTTCGTTTACATAGTGATACATTACCTATAAAATCACGGTTGAGAGAAAAAGGATTCTTAGTCCCGTATTCGGTGGACTGGTTGATTTTCCATAACCGGACACCCGCACCATATTTTTGTACTGCTAGGATGCAGTATTTTAGGGGGATATCTAGCAGAAGAATTTAAATGAAAAGGATCTGCCAGTGACGCGACATGGTACACGGTTCCTTCCTGTCCATAATCGAGGGGTTGTGCCATACGACTTAATCATGTTGCTTTGTCCTCAAAGTGTACGGAAAACGAGAATGGCTGTGAGAAACGCTGGCGCGTATGCTCGCTCAGCGAGGGATCGAGTAATTGACTGGAACTGTTGCTTACCTGAAAGTAAGCTATAATGTCCAAATTGAGAAATCTGAATGGATTCCAGTTTTGATCGAGCTGGTTAAACTAAAACGTCCTTGAAACACAGTGGAGCCTTAATTTTCGGTGGCACTGTTGGTGGTATTTTACTTCGAAATATTTACCGCACTGTGTACTTCCTTGTGAACCGGAAATACAAGAAACCAAAACAATTTGCATAGCGTGGTTGGTGGCGTGGTCTGAAATTAGAGAGTAGTGGGTTCGATCCTCGCATGGAAGGTAGTTTGTTAACTTTTTCTTTGCGGGAGATAATTTTTTTTTTCCAAAGTAATATTATTGAGACGTATGGCGACTTTATTGACCGCTGCTAAAAATGTTTATATTCACTTTCGATTCACACTTGAGGTAAGTTTCACGCGAGCTGTGGACTGTTTTAAATTCCCACGTGAGGCCTTGTGGCTGAGACGTAATGATCCTTTCGACCAATGAGGAGCTTCGAGACGTGACGCCGACTGGCGACTGGAATATTAAGGCTATTACATTAAAGAAAGACTTCCCCACAACGGAAGGTTGGCGAGCGAGAACATTTCAGCCAGCAGCCCATTTTCATGGTCATCTACAAATTTTGTACTGACACTTGGTTTCTAAAACTTTGTGTGTGTGTGTGTGTGTGCGTGTGTTTGCGTGTGTGTGTGTGCGTGTGTGTGTGTGTGTGTGTGTGTGTGTGTGTGTGTGTGTGTGTGTGTGTGTGTGTGTGTGTGTGTGTGTGTGTGTGTGCGTGTGTGTGCGTGTGTGTGTGTGTGTGTGTGTGTGTGTGTGTGTGTGTGTGTGTGTGTGTGTGTGTGTGTGTGTGTGTGTGTGTGTGTGTGTGTGTGTGTGTGTGTGTGTGTGTGTGTGTGTGTGTGTGTGTGTGTGTGTGTGTGTGTGTGTGTGTGTGTGTGTGTGTGTGTGTGTGTGTGTGTGTGTGTGTGTGTGTGTGTGTGTGTGTGTGTGTGTGTGTGTGTGTGTGTGTGTGTGTGTGTGCGTGTGTGTGTGTGTGTGTGTGTGTGTGTGTGTGTGTGTGTGTGTGTGTGTGTGTGTGTGTGATAGAGAGAGAGATATACTTCTTCTGTCTGCCTTAACTCGTGGCAATTTTGAGGGCCGTTGGTCCGTTAAAAAGAATTCGCATAACAGCTTAATAACGCCTGCGTGTGGCATATCGTCACTCTTTTATGAAGATGTGTGGTGCTTTATTTGAAAGAAAAAAAAACTCACAGCTTTCGAGGATACTTGTTGGTTAGAACTGTTCTTGGATTTACCCTAATCTGGGCCCACGTGTCTGTGCAGAGCTGTTTCCGGGCGCAAATTTTGATCGATGACATAATCGCTGCCAGCAGTAAGCCGTGACAGTACGAAATACTGCTCATAAAAAAAAATCAGCTGCCATAAGAACAAAACATGTGCTAATCGTTTAACGCGTGACAAGGATATGAAGTGAGTGCGTGAAGAAGTTTTGCTCTATTTTCTATAGGCGTGAATGTTTTTCTTTTTCTGATATTTGTTTCACTCCTTCATATGATCTAAGATGGCAGAAGCCCATAAACGCCGGAGGAGGGCCACCAAGCCCTTCGTGGTCGAGCTTTTCTTTTCCGCTCGCTTCGAAATCCGGTCAGCGATCGATAACTTGCCAATAAATCAAGGTGTCAGCTAGAGCCGCGTTGTCAACGCATCAGCTTATTTCAGTGCGGCTGAGCGCGGGTTTCTTTCAGCCTACGTCTCAGATCGAACAATCGACTCGTGCTGAGGAAAACCATGAATGCGAGCTGAGCCGCGACCCGTCTCCAGACTAAAATAGTGAAAGCAGTCTCCTCGGCGAAGTCCGTTCAGGACCATCATTGGAAATAGATTAGTAAGTGGCGCTTTGAGAATGAGCTCGCTACTTCATTTATCTGGCGAATGCCGCCAAATCGACGTTTTGTTTCGAGGAGGAGCCTATGCGCGTTACGATTTTTCTTGCCGCTTCATTAGCGACGAATGTTAGGGCGGGTGTAAGAGACGATGGCTACCTTCTCTCGCAGCTCGGAGGCACAGGCTTGACTGCTTAGCTGGTGAGACCTGTCTCAGTGGCCAATGGTGCGGAATTCCTCACGCCGTGTCGACAGAAAGACATCGCCTAGCATCAGGAACGAGGCTTTGAGGCAAGCTGGGTAACTCGTTAGGTTAGCGTAATTTCTGGCCATCGATAAATTGACACTGAAGAAATCTGTCTAACAATAACGCTTTTTGTTAACCGTATTGAGCTAAATGTGATAGCAGCATATATTGCTCATTTTCCACGGTGAATCGGAAGTAAAACGAGAGAAATAAGATGGCTAGGCAGTATGAAAAAGCACTGAACAGAGGTAGAGTGGAAGCCTTAGTTCGCAAGTCCAGCCAGCGTTTCGACAAGTGGACATTTCTCGAAGACAAGTCCACAGCAGTGGCTTAGGGGATAGGGCGCCGGACTACTGTACCTAAGGATGTGAGATCGAATCCCGGCCTCGGCGGCCGCTTTTCGATGAAGCGAAATGCAAGGACCCATGTACTGTGCGATGTCAGTGCACGTTAAAGGACCCTAGGCGTTCGAAACTACGAGAGTCCTCCACTACGGCGTCTCTCGTAGCCTGAGTCGCTACATGTTGTTAATTCCTATAAAACAAATTAAACCATCATTTAGGCAATCAATAGAATATCTTCTTGAAATATATGTGTCCCAATGGTCAAGAAAGAATTTAGCAGGGCTTAACCTACGGCTGAGCTTAGTTTGACGGGCAGTAGCTCGGGTTGGCAGCAGCCAAAGTTCCAAGGTCAATAAGTCAAAGTTTAGGTGGAAGGTGGTGACACGGTGGACGTTCATTACTATGGGGATGTAATAGGTACACCATACTATGCTGAGTATGTTTCTATGCTTTGCTTCTCAAAGTTAAATGAATGTCGCAACCCAACCACTAAATGGTTCTCGACACTTGAATTTGTAGAGATTAGCTATTATACAATGTAGAAGAATATTTGGGCTGCGGTGCAATTTTCAAACTATTAACGCGATAATGATAAGATATAGAAAAGCGTGTCCTGTTTTCTTCATCGATTTTGGCGCACTGCTTCGCCAGATACTGGTGGATAACCGCTTATGCTGTTAGCTGTGAAATAAAAAAAAAAAAAAAAAACGTCATATACTTCTCTTTGCATGCTTCAGAAATCGCGTATGTTCCAAGACCGCTGTCGCGAAAGACGTAGGCGCTGACGGTGCGAAATCAAATTTCTCCGAGACTACCGCATGCGGCGCAACGAAAAGTTCCAAATGTATTCAATGGAATATTGCTCCTTGTTCACTGCTCCGCTACTCTTTCGGACTGAATGGCACATCCCTGCAGCGCCATGTCTGTCGATCGTTATGCAAAGGCGATGCAAATTACAACTTGCCGAGAGGCGGCCGGCGTATGAATGTCCATTGGCTTTGATACAAGATCAATGGTGTCACGAGACGCTGTTAGGAATGAAAGCGGCCGATTGCTCGGCTTGAGGAAGAGCCGTTTTTCACTCTTCTCTGCCTGTTCATTTCTTTCAGTTTTCATCACCCGAGTTTTTGCAATTCGTCTTGAGTGTTTATTTCTGAGATGCTAACTTTTGAGAGCCAGTGTCGAAATCATTACGCTCTCGCGAACGTTCTGCCGTTTGCGAATATTCATCAGTCATTCAGGGAGCCGTTGTGACTTTTCTTTGCGTGTGTGCATGGAAAATTAATATAGGACTCTTGCCTTAGAGTTGATGAACGACTTCCTCTTATGGAGTCTGCACTGGCTAAGGGGAAGGAGGGGGGGGGGGGGGGGGGAATCATGGCTCGAATTGCTAAGGCGAAATGATGAGACACAGGGAAGCGAAATAATTCTGGCTTAGTTCGTTTCATTTAAATCGGGCGCTCAAGTGTCGCATGTGGTCGCGTCTGGACGTCGTCTCATGGCTCTTGTTATTTTGCATTCGCGAGAAGGCGGTATTAAATAAATGGCCGCTATTACAGAGCGGCCGACTCACATTTTAGCTCGTGCTTGCTTTTTTATTGTTCTTTTAGCTCGTAGCAAACGGTCATTAGCCTGCTTCTTTTCATCCTTTCCTGGTGACAAGTTGGAATTCTCTCCGAAACTCTCGCAAAAGATTATAGTAGCGAGATTTAAGCGTGCGCTACGGAACCATAATTTTAGCCATTTATGAAGGTAAATTTTTATTGCATATTCGTTTGGGAACATTCTAGACTTCCTTTCCACAATTCCAAAATTTTTTCTGCTTCAGAGAAAGCGTTGTGATAAACGCGGGGAACGTTTTCCTTATACTTCGCGGCATTCTTTTCGACTTATTCAACGAACTAAAAGTGGCGGAGGAATCGTACCGCGATACGCTTTGGTGCAACGGGTACGCAATCATTTATTAGGTTCTATCTTTCTATTTTTTCTTTAGTGTTGGCAAAAATGTAACTGCAGCGCTGTGATCAGCGAAACAGTTCTGGAAGTGAGCCCTAGTAAATTTTTATAGCTTAATCATGTGGAGATAAGTAACACTGAACAAAAACAGATATTATATATTACTGTGATTTCGGCCGGTGTGCAACAAGTCAACGTCAGGATATTTTGAGGACGTGTGGTTTTATCTAACTTCTACTGTTCTGTTAACTTAAAAATATTCAGTTTTCAGTTTTACAGCGTCACTTTACTATTTACTATGGCGGACGTACCGCTGGTAGGTACTCCCTTCAGAACCATTTTTGTTTTCTTTATATGTTGGCTCAAAGAAAAGGTAATTTATTTCTTTAAGTTGTCGATGCGGGGTTATGGCACTATTTGTTGAATATTACTAGGACGAGAATGACACATTAAGTGTTTTTCACTGTCATCGTCAGTTAATACCACGAATGAAATTGATGCCTGGATTAAGATGCTCACAACATTTTCAGTTCCTCTCAGCTATTCTGAAGGAAGCTTAACAAGTACGGAAAACCTTCTTGATTTAAATGCATTTGTTACCTCTTTAAATTACACTCGGAGAAGTAGCGCGTGTTCAAAAATGTTCTAACTGTCGTGCGTCAAGGTTAGACGTGGTAGAGTACCGACTGCACATTCCAACATGGACGACATTTACAGACAAATTTTCCTAGAACAACTGCAGATTTGATCTATGCTGGCCTCTGGATACTGCGTAACATTTTTGTTTTCGAATTCTAGTGTCCGCGGCAATATCTGGTACATTAATCTAGCGAGCCACTAGGACTACGGGCTCTTTTAGTTATGTTCAATCGCAATGGGAAACCATCCGACCGACCAAGAGAACGGGAAAAGCAGAGATCGTTTAGGAAGGAATGGGAAAGACCTGCAGCCCTTGAAAATAAAATATGTAAGATGGTATCCTGCGAATATATTGAAGTCTAGAAGTGCGTCAAGAACGCACATAGAATAAAATCAGGAACCTGATTTCAATGACACCTTCAGCCTTGTTGGACAGCGGAGATCTCATCGCTTCCCGTATACAGTGACGGGAAAACGAACAAACGTCGCCTCATCAAGCTGACAGAGTCTCATATCGAGAACAGTGCGAAACAAAGAAAGGCTAAACTCCCGCAACTATATAGGAAGCGCAAGAGAATCGTGATCGGCGCTCTATACTGGCGTGTCGGTATCATTACGCCGGATCTCGCGCTTTCTTGCGGGCAACCGTCTTAAAGGATCCCGCAGCAGCGGACCGATAGCGAAAGTCGGATCTTTCTCCTTCCCACTTCCAGGGAGATTAGTGTGCATTAGTCTGCTCGCTCGTGAAAGCAACGATGGAAACCACCCTCCCCTTTCGCCGAGCCGTACTTCTATGTCGGACTGCTGGCACATGCGTGTTCGCCATTACGCCAGAGCTCGTGATCCTGCTGACGGCGGCCGACTAAGATTACCTTTGCTGACTGTCTTGTAACGAGGGTCCGCGGCACGCGGTGCGGGCCATTAGATGGCCCAACGCTGCCACGGCATGCAGGGGGGTCCCCTATAATTCGACTGCCTCGAGAGACCCGCCCACACCTGGGTAGCGCCGTTATTTAGCTCTAACAGAAGACATAACTCCTTTCTATATTTCCTAAGGCATATATAGCTCTATACGTACGAGCGATGCGAGTGCGTACGTCGGACGGCCGCTGTCGGCAAAATTGGTCGGGAGAGAGTGTTCTGACGGCCGAACTGTGACTAATCATGGATCTTGCGAAAGTCAGAGGCTGCTGCTCGTAGACGCCCGAAGGTGTTTCTGCCAAGCTTGTTAGACGGTGGGATTACTGATGCTATCTGCCCAATCTTGTCATGCTTTTGCACGGGTGTTTGCGCGAATGAAAATTTTAGTAGAGCGAGTGAGGTTTGGGGTGCCGTCAGGGACAGTGAAAAGACGGTCAACGGTTGGACGAGTTTTGTAAGTTGAGCGACTCGAAAATTTTATGAAGCTGGCTTCACGATTCTCTAACAAATATGTAACAAATAACAAATATGTAGCTTTACATGTAGTAACAGTTGTGTAGCTATACATTTATCACAATACAATTTATCTTTTTTTAAGGTTTCGATGGATACATGAAAAATTTAATAATTATTTACAATCATAGTACTCCTGACGGTAGAATCCATGATATTAATTTGCGGCTACATTCCGCTCACTGGCTATTTCTCACAAACATCAAGAAGTGACGCAGTTTCGAAAAAACGCTGGTTAACAGCATTAACGTCAAGCTATAGGTCACTGGATTTTATGGCCCAAGCATTCGGGACAAGCCATGCAGGTGGAAAGCAAAAGAGCTTCAACTAGGCCGATAGTTGATGTTGCTGCTTTTATTTTCGCTATGTCTTAAATAAGAAACAAGCTATCTGGCCTTGGCAGTAAGGCGACAATAATTTGCATCGGCATCGGCAGGGCACAGAGCGTTACGACCCTATTTTGTGAGTCATTTTTCTAGGGCTTGCTTCTGGTGTTCTATACATTAATAGATGACTTTTGTAACGTGATACCTGCCAGCTAAACAGATGGTTTAGTTCATCGTCTCCTGCGTCAGAAGCGGTGCCAACCAGCAGATTATAAAAGAGCAATTTCCTAAAAAAAAAAAAAAAATAGCTATAAATGGGCTCCTCCTCCATGCGATAAAAAAAATGTGATTTTTCCTAAGGTTTGTTGCTATGGTAACAAAAATATTAGTAATGTGTGAGTGACACTAAGATTATGCTAAAGAACGGCAGCACGAAACAGAAATGAGTACCATTTTTCGAGTTCCATGTATTATTCAGGCCAAACTTAAGACATAGATTAGCGCAAAATACATTCAGCTTTGAGGGCACTCATAAACCTAAGCCATTCCGTCGTAGTTTCTGGAAAGCAACAGGAAAGCCATGCACCCGCTTTCGCAACCTTCTTGCTACAAATACATTAGAAGACACACATCTAAAAAAACAAAAGAAATTAGAGGATCTCAACGTAAATGAAGAGACAGATATTTAACGAGAGAGAACAGAATAGAATAGTATAGACATGGATGTTAACTGGGTGATACCCGGTAGGCTACCCTACACTTGGGGAAGGGAACAAAGGGAGAAAAAGGAAAGAAAGAAGGAAGGTGGGTAGAGAGCGTACACGTAAAGGTATTCAAAAGGCCTAATTAAAGTATATGTACTGGACTGCGTAAGTGCGTACAGCCTGCAGGCTAAGCAAAATGCAACACGCAAGGAAAACATGCAAAGTGCTTTTTTGTTGCTGATTGCTTGTTTTGTTTTTTTTTTTTTTTTCACGGATGGCTTTTTATTTAAATTATCAGCATTGCTACACATTGTTTATTTCATTTGAGCACAACTCATAACTTTCCCTAGAAGACAAAAGTTTACCTCCTTTCACAAGCCAATGTCCTAAGTTTTCTCAGAAGCCGGTTTTTCATACACAAGTTGTGCGGACGTCGCGTGTGCTTTTGCGTCCGTCTAAGAAGCCTCCACATACAATGTGACAAGATTCCGAGTACGCCCCACACTAGAGCACATCGAGTGCCACTCAGATAGGTCGAAACGTGAGCGTACATTGAAACCATGCCGCACTCCTTCGTGCGAAAGGCAAGGAGAAATAGCGGAGATGTGCGAGGCTAATTGTCGCGACAGAGTTTCCCTCTGATCAGAAGAGCGAACACGGATGCGCCGGTCGTCGGAAGCGAACGCGACGACAGCTTCTTTTCAGGTGCTGGCTTGCCGTTCTTCTCTCTGATGAGAAGACCGAGGGCAGAGAAATGTGCGAAGGAGGAGAGGTGTGATGGGACAGCGAGATTGAGGGAGACGGTAAGCACCTCTCCAGAAACTTGGCGCCCGACTGTCGATACACGAAGAAGCGTCGCTCTAATCAGGAGAACGCCCAGCCTCGCCAGTCAGTCCGCGACGAATACGACGCGCGGCACCGTTCCTTCGAGCACTGTCTCGTCTCGCCGAGGCTATTGCGTTACAGTTCAGGAGCGCTTCGTCAGAGAGGCACATTGAGTCCCGCGTCGAGACGTATCTTTAGCGAGTTGCTGCGCTTCCGTGCTTGTTTACAATGCAGAACAGAAATGGAGGAGGCCGATGGCAGCAGCGAGTTATCTTCGGGAAACTTTTCGTTAGATGAAAGGCGGGACGGAGTGGAACGGAATGAGCGCGCGCGAGTGCATCGCGCCGCCGCCAGCGGAGCTTTCGCAGAAGTGTGGGCGGGGAAGCCGAAAAACGACGGGCCTTTCGGAAACAGCCGTTCTCCGGAACACAGAGGGAGTAAGGTCACACAACAAAGCACGCGTGCACGCACTTGGCTTTGGGAACGAACGGCGCGGTTCATCGTGGTGCTTGTTGTTCGTTCCGTTCCGTTTGAGAAGCAGAGGAAGCCGCCCGAAGGACGGCTGGGTGCACTCGTGTTTGTATGTGTCTCTTTCTCCCCTCCCTCCCCCTTCTCTCTCAATCGTGTACCCTCACCACGGCCGGCGGCCGGGCCTCGACACGGACTCCCCAGTGTACCACTCATCACCAGCGGAACAAGGGAACGAACTTAGGAGGTCATTAACCAGAGCAAGGGATGAAATCGTTGAGTTTGCGCGAAGGGCGGCCGAGACAGCAAACAAGCACATGAATAAAAGGAACTGCCTTTCCGCGAGCGTATATCAGGCCTGCCCCAGCCTGCCACGGCTCGAGTCCGCACTGACTGCTCCTCTGGAGGCGAGCAGAAAGTGAGCGGCTCTATAGAGGAAGGGCCAAAGAAAAGCAGGCCTAAACGCTGCGCTCTGCCGCGTTGCGACAGTCGGAGCTCGCGGCCGAGATCTACTGCCCGCCACAATGCGGAGACGAAGACGTACGAGCTTGTCTCAGTGGTGAGCGCGCAAGAGAGCGCGTGGGCTAGTTCGCTCGCGTGGAAGCTGAGGAACGCGCTTGGGGAGGACGGGCGCTGCCGTGTTAGGAGACGGGGATAAGAAAAGGTGGCGGGGCTTCGTGTTAACAAGATTCTAGCCGACTTGGCTTAGGCGGTGCTTTATTACCCACTAAATTGCGTGTATCTGGGCTCAGTGCCTTCTCGCTCGCCTTCCCCGCCTTGGAGGTGCACGCTCCTGTTTGCTTTCTCAAGGGGACGGGGCTCAACATGCATATTTATGAAGAGGAACCTTGCAGTGCCTTCTCCGAAGGTGCGCGCTGCAGCCTCTTGGCTGAATAAATTACAGGAATCATGCGCTGCGAATGTGCGCGCGTTTGGGAGTGGTCGCGTCGGAGGGAGGAGCTTGCGGGCTGGCGTCTATTTTAAGGCTCCGGAAAAAAAAAATACCAGAAATGTTTTCCTCAGTTACACGACTCAACACGTGACGAACAGCTCATAGTAGATGGTTTCAAGTGCCGGAGAGCCCGAAGAAATGCAGGAGAGCAAGAAGTGGCGTGCGTGAAGTGGCGCCTGCCTCTGGAGGCGTCGAGTGGAATGAAGAAATGAAGTGAATATAAAAGGGACATTCAAAAGTCGTCTTTGAAAAAATTAGGGGAACCTATCTAGCTTTTAGCAGGGTACTTAAGAAAATAGCTGTGGGGCGAAAGTACGGGAACGCGGCGTAAATACGCTTAAGGCTGCCGTGGCAATTCAGCAACCCCGGAGATCACGCGTGGCGGCGAGGATACGGGCTTAGCAAATTATTTATCTAAGTTGTGCTGGCCGCTGCTTTTAGGCCAGGTGCGTTAGCTCGAATGTGTTGCGAGGCTGAAGGGAAGAAGAAACTTGGGAGAGGGCGGCTGAGTAGTAGCGCTAATAAATAGTAGGCTCCTGCACAGAAGCTAAAAAGCTTCTATCGCACTTATTTGAGAGAAACCGGGATTGATAAAGCTCTTCGTGTTCAGCTGCGTCGTTTGGTACGAAGGTTGTTGAGAACGCTATGTCTCCCATTTTGTTTCTTGAACACGGATTCAAAAACTTATAAAACTCCAATGAAAACGGGCATCCCTGCCCTAGCTTTTTTTCTCCTGGTGCAGCGCAGTCCTCCCCGCGGGGATGATGGTCTCGTCGTTATGCGAAAAAAAGAAAAACTTATGCAAATCTGACGTTTGCTACCTAACCAAGACTGTCAGGTGGATTGGGAGGTACAGTCTTGTCCAATCTGGCACTCGCTTTTTTTTTGTTTTCTGGCTGCAGTGAGGATGGACGTTGCCTGTACTAGCGCCATGAAGAGAAAACAAGCTTGCATGACTTTGTTGATCGGTGGCGTAAAGCCAAACAATTTCAACATGCACTAAACCAACACTAAACACATTAAAACCGAGAGCAATAAATTAGAGGCCTTATCATAAAACAAAAAAAAATATTTTATATCTGATGGCAAGCATTAAATACACTTTCCTTGTTCTAGCGCTAAAGCAGCAGATATGATTACAGAATTCTACATATCATTCAGTCATGAACGAAACAGTTCAATTAACCAGAAAATGTCTACATTCAGTTTTAAAAGCAATGAAGTATTTATTGAAATCGATCACCATTTCACATTGATTCAGTAGTTTATTGCACTGAAACGTTAGCGTTTGTCAACTGTAATTAGTTCGTATGTCAGGTACTCGCCTGTTAGGATTGCGGACCTGGTACAGTACCCGAATGGACAGAACAGCCAGGGCCCGTATTTCGAGTTTGCGTCGTTATCGAAGTGTCGCTATCTCACGTGACCTCGAGTCACCTGATTGGTCGAAACGCCGGAACCGGGTGTTGCCACTACGGAACCGGAAGAGGTGACAAAACCATGTTCCGGCGTTTCCACCAATCAGACGACTCGAGGTCGGGGAGATAGCGACACTTCGATAACGACGCAAACTCGGAATACGGGCCCTGGAACTATTGCTATCACTATACGTTACGGCACGTGAAGAATTATTTGTACCAAGTTGTTTTTGCCAGTCATTGGTCTCTCACCCACAAACAGGTCTTAACGCCACTTACGGACAGCCCTTGTTACCGAAAACCTAAGCACCAAAACAGACTCCCCAGGTGGTCGAAATTACTCCGTAGCCCTCCACTACGGCTCCTCTTTCTCTCTTTTCACTTTCATTCCCACCTTCCTCCCTTCCCTTACGGCGCGGTTCGGTTTCCACAGAGCAAGTGTGACAGTTACTGCGCCTTTCCCTTCTGTGAACCAATTTAACTTAATTTAACTTTAAAACAGACTATCAACCGAGTTTGATATCTTGCGAATCCGAACTATCCATGTGGCGTTAGAGGAAAAGCTGCTGGTGACAAATGATCGCCAGGTTCCTTATCTTGCAGCCGCAGCGCATGCTGTAACTGATGTCATCCCATGGAGATAGTTCCCTTGCAATGAACTGGGTACGAAAAGATACTTGATATTGGCTGACGCACTCGCTAACCACTTCCTTAAATTCGCTCTGATTTTTATAAGGCTGATTTCAAATCACATCTTGCGGTTAAGGATGAAGGGAGGAGGGAGAAGAATGAGGACGAAAGTTAATGTTTCTTTAGGCGCATGTAACAAGACCATAGGCCAAATTCATCTTAACGAACGGGCTCCTGTTCAGGACGTTCATTCATTATCGGCCTGTTTTCGATGAAGTCTAAAACTAAGGCGGCCGTGTGCTAAGCGATGTCAATGCCCGTTAAAGAATCAGTGGTCGAAATTTCCCGAGCCCTTCACTCCGACGTCTCTCATAACCTGAGTTGCTCTGGGACGTGAAACTCGACAAAGTAAGCCAAATCATCACCATACCGCATACCACGCTTAGGACAAACTTTCTGGCCTGCTATATTTGATCAAGCTAGTACATTTATTGTTTCTTAAAAACGTTTTTTTTTTTTTTGTTTATTATTGATATTTCATCCACGCTCACCTGCTGTTGGATGTACATGCGCCCCCATGTTTACGGGAGGTATTTAAGGCTTTTTTTTTTTTCTCATTACGATTAGGAGCTCCCGATGATAGTGATGTTCCTGCCAGTCCCTGCATCCAGTCATGTCATTAAATTAAAACAAATTAAAAATGTCGCATTATGTCATGTCCACCCGTTTCCTTTCAATTTCGGTTTCGATACCTAAAATGCCCGCACGTTGACAGTAAAGGATGGAGCAGAAGGGTCGTTCATCCACTATAGAAACTAGCGGAGACCGCGACACACCACGCGAGAAACGGCCGACATTTCTATCGCGTTGCACCAAAAGCGTCGATCGAGGCGTCCGGTTCCTGTCATCGATGGCATCGCTCGTTGAGGTCGTCCAGCCGCTGCCGTTATAGTATTGGGTCGCTGCTCTTATTGGTCCCCAGCCCGGGATGACGACTCATCGACAGCCCTTCAGGCCGCCCTTCCGTCCGCACGTACACGAAGACACGCCGGGCCTGGCCTAGCGCCGCTCGTCTGCCTTGACCATCCTCATTGCCTTTCAGCCGAAAGCCGGTCGGCGGAGAGGCTGTTCTGGCCGGCTAGCATGTTTGCAATACGGCAACCGGCGAAAGAAGTTCGTATTCGGGGCAATAAAAGCGGCACTTCCTCTCTCCCCAGCTCCCGCCGCCTGCCCTGCCCGAACACCACTTCCTTCCCACGCACCTCCATACGGCCCTGAGTTTCCTCCCTTCACGTCCCCATTGCTCCTCGTGTCCTTTGGCTGCTCTTTGCCTGATGAGTGCTGTCTTTTTTTCTGTCCCGGACGAGTGGCGGAAAGCAGCGGTGAGAGCAGAACACGGCTCCCATTTGGAGAGCGTGATGTTTGTGCAGGCCTCGCTATTAGCTACCGCCTGTTTTCTATTAGTAGTATTCGGTGGGGCCACTTTCTTGCTCGCTATCTGCTTTATGGTATGCGGTCATTTCTATTTGATAGCTCGCTTCGCACACGGTTACCGTTTCTTTGTCAGGTTTTATGTGGCGGAACAAACAAGAAAAGCAAATCGGCGTAATCTCTCGCTGATGTTCGGCGTCTCTGCGTGCTTTCAGGGTTTGTTTCTTTTTCGGATTGCTGAAACGATAAAACGCAGGCTGTGCAGTTCGGTGATGCTGTTCTCTCTTTCCATGGCACGCCTTTATAATTGATCCACTCTGGAATACTCTTAGCTATCCTGGAATCTGATGATCACACCTTGAACGTGGCAGGTTATGAAACACTTCTGACATGCCTTATTGACGTCAGGCTAGAAGTATTCCTGCCATCTTTCTGTTCTGCGGTGCCCCAGAAAAGGAGGAGAAGATGCGAGAAATACAAATATGCGGCCTTTATTTGTTAACATGTTCCAAAGTCTGCCTGTACGTGCTATTAGTGTGCGCTCGTTTAAACATTAGCATGTTACAGAGAAGCCCCAAATGTGTTGCAGGGAATAGTTCTGGGTAATGTCGTTCGCTTATCGCAAAATCTGCGTCAGGAAGCTCCGCAGTAACCCTATGCGAGCTGAAACCTTTATTTGAATTCGATCCTTGCCCTAAAATTGGTTGCTCTTGAAAACAGTGCTCGAGAAACTCGGGTACTTATTGATTTCTAATCTCACCCAAGAAGTCGGATAAGCTAACATGACCATACTAATGTTATTGTCATGAACCAGCATCACATAACGCAGATTATTCTGGCTGCAGATAATGATTAGTTCCTATAGTTCTTTATACGCATTTCAGCTGCATTGATAAAGCCAATATATACCCACTGCTTCGAAGACGGTCAAAAATAATCGTTTGCTGGGTAAGCGAAAGGTATCTTGCTATGCCCTTATGCCCTATGTGCGCAGCGCACAACTCGCTACAGTAGAAATTCTCTGTAGTTTCGTAGCGCGTCGGGATGCTTGCGGAACGGCTGGTAGAGCGGGATTTTCTTTCTTCAACAAGTAGGACTTCGTAACTCGTTCGTAGAAACAATATCAAAATACTGGCTTCCAGAGCCACCGTATCGGCATCTGCTAGGACAGGCCCATAGTATTGAAGCCGCCGAACATGACGGCCGGTGATTTTCAAGTTACTTCAGCCACCGTTGATGACGTATTTATGACAGCGTGATGCCGGAATCGTCACTTTCAAAATAAACACTAACAACATTTTCACGCTTTATTATGCTTTCATTTGTTTTAAAGATTTTCATCACCTCTTGTCTGCCATACGCCCTTACAACAGTGAAAAAAACATTAATTTGAGAGAGCTGGTACTTTAAAAATAGGGCACAAAAATGACGCGCTAAATAAAAGAAACAACAACGCCCACTTCCGAACTCTTTTCTTATTCTTCTTCTCGGCGTTATTCTGCGCCGCATTTTTAAAGTATAATGTTCAAAGCCACAGCCTCTATCAAATATGCTCCTTCTAATAATAAAAAAAAAAACGCTTATTCTCTGCGTCATAATGACTTTGCTTGAGTAAATGTTTTCTATTAAAACCAGTACTGAGCACCAAATAAAGCGACCATTACGCGAATTGTTTTCGGTGCCAAAAGCTTGAGCATTGCTGAAGATAATAGCAGTCTTTTAGCAGTGCCAGAAATCAACCCGCAAGAGGAATCAAGACGATGAGCATCCACACTTTCAGTTTGAGCAGCCTACGAAACTTGAGCATGTTTCTTTAATTATCAGTGAAAACAAACGTTTTTTGTTTCTCTCTCTCTCTTTTCTGAACACCGTTTTCTTAAATCAGTAGCAAGGTTGACCGGGCACCTGCGCACCACATGCAATATAAATCGGTACTGGAAATCCTGCTGTACACGCAAAATTGAATGTATAGGTTGATTAAAAATGCAGTGGGGTACACAAGCAATCGTTACCAGCGTCTTCTTTAGCGAAGATTTTTTCTTCTTGGATGGCTGAGCCTCGTTGACAGAGATGCTGCCGGATGTCTGCCTTAGGACAGCAACAGATGAGACTACTGCCAAATACACATTTCAATTTCTTTTTTTCAATTTTTGTGCACACTTTACGACAACACACAATGAACTAAAGGCCACAAGCTCTGTACCGCCGCCAGCGCACTGGCGGCGACACGTTTATATACGCCGCTCGCCGATGCTTTCTTTCAATGCACGTCTGTACGTCGGCGCAGCACGAACGCCTGTCCAGGGAGATTTAGCCGGAGTGATTTGACATCCGGCTGAATTGGAATCCGAGTGGTTGCCCGGGCAGAACAACACGTAAATTGTACGGCAAGGCGGACATAATTTGCGCCACAGAGTAAAATAAAAAGGTAATTAACTGTTGCAAGTAAGCAATTTTCATTTTCTAGGTTTCAACACTGTCCCGCGGAAGTGAAGACCTTTGAATATGAAGGAAAATTATCTTTATAAAGTTTTGGAATCGGTACCTTCGTTTAAAATATCGAAAGCGAAAAATTGCGTTTGATAGCATGCACGCTGATTTATCAGAAAGGCTTACATGGCGTACAATATGAAAACACAGAATAGAGGAAGGACAGAGAGAAGGCACAACAGCGAGCGCCGTGGAGACCGTGCACACAAAAGGTGCCTGCCCTTGTCTAGCCACTCTGCTGCATTTTCCTGTTGCATAGGCTGTAATTCTATCTGAAATATGAGCCTTCTATCTCGTCCAAAACCTCTTCTAAAACGTTCAGTTAGCTTTTTGCCGCAGTGTTCACCGCTAAAAGGGCATTTCCTCGCTTGTTATAGCCACAGAAACATCGTAAAAGTCTTCTTTCGTCATAAAGAACGTAAATTTCGCCTACGTTCTATTCGAATGAAGCCATTTTATTATTGTGTCGGTTGGCAAAGCCAGTCTTAAAAGCATACATTTTTTTTTTTTTTACACCGTTTTATGCCGTGAGCCACGAAAGCGTCGTGAAATTTTGCTGCTTTGGAATTAAGCCGCGTGAACGAACGCGAAATGTAAACAAAAATGCTGATTGTATAATTTTGGATGAGTAATTAATTGTCTGTGTGTTGTACTCTCCTAGTAAATAACGTCACCTATAGCGTGCAATCAACGTGCAGAGAGTGCACTTCAGCGTTTCGTAACGGTTATAAGAAAAAATAGTTATGCTGTTCTATTAAAAGTAATGCTTTCTTTAATGGCTGAAAGTGCAAGTGAGTGAGTCAGGGAAGGAACGAGGGAGCGAGCCGCCCAACCAACGGGCGGACGGACTGATAAAAGAGCAGAGGCCGGCCGTGTGAGCGCGCGGGATAACTAACTGATTAAAATAAACTAATAATCAACTAAGTAGTTAGACTACTGAGAAGTGAAGAATTTTTCGCACTCCGCATGTCCGAATTGTGAGCCGCATGCGGAACCTGTTGGATGAACAAAACATTTGACAGATCGGGACAACGACATTCTGATCGCCACGCATACAAAGAGGATTTCATTAAATATTTGACCAACACCGTTCCCACTTCGAATTATAGATCAATTCGCTCTCGCCCTACCATATGAGCTGCTGGCGTCTTGGTTAGCTCAGTCGTTGGAGCAACTGCCCCGGAAAGGCGGTGGTGCCGAATTCGATCCCCGGATCAGGACGAATGTTTCTTTAACTACGCGAAGTTTCTGAGAAACCTGTATAGCTTTCCTTTATAGCAGTATGGCTGCGCTTGGGTGGATGACAATGAGTAATTACTCCCTTATTAGCACACAAAGTGGATTCAAATTCGCAGCATTTAATCAGTTTCTTCATTTCAATAGATTTACGAGTCGTCTGTCAGGAATGTCTGCCTCCAACCGAAAAATTGCACGGAAAGGCTTCCTTTCGACTTTGCCATTGGCTTTCGAGCTGCACGTACAGTTGCAGGCGTCTTTGTAAAAGCATACTTAAGAATTTAACGATTTTAATGCGGCAGATCTCCTCGATGGCTTTATACGACTACTAGAACGTAGTTTTATGCTACTATATTACAACATAGAACTCTCAACAGAAGGCAAGCACTAACAAAGTTTAGTAGAAACTTCGTTAGTGCTAGTAGAAACCTAGTAGAAGTTTAGTAGTTTAGTAGAACACCTCACAGCTTGGGATAAAAACCTATTTCTTATCAGGCACAATAAAGCATTTTTGAGGTTATTAAGGAATATACTGATTGTAGCCGTAAGCCGCATTTTTTCACAGATTGCATGTGTAATCATAACTGTAATTATATTAACGTCGATCTTGAACGGTCAACCTCACACTCCATCACAAGGACGTTCATAGAAACCAGTTAATCTGTGTATTTAAGATGCGCCGAAAAAGTGCTAATGGCTCCCGCTAGGAGGCTTTCCTTGCTGATCATCTCTCATGTGCTTGGAAATTGTTACCAGCCTAATTTTTATTGTGTTAATTTGTTCCTATAATATATTGCAGATGCTCATTTACATACAGTCGTATGTTATAGGCCCCATGACGCACATACAAACCGTACGAATATGCCTGCATGGCCGCACTCTAATCTCAGCCTCCCATGAGAAAGGAGAGGTCCGAGTTGGCAGCTCCTGCAAAATCGGCCAGGTCATGTGGTCGTGTGGCATCTGACAACCATGCGACAAGTCGCTACCCACCCATGCTAGCAAACAATAATCTAACAGAACCATGGCCTTGATTTCTTGCTTATAACGCCGACGCCGACAACGTCGACGTTGTTCGTGGAAAACGGGACCTATGACGCTTTCGCTTTAAACATGACATAAGGGCTACTTATGAGCTCTACCCTGCTTAGCATATCAAGAAACGTGGATAGCTGGCTGAGTTGGTCGATGAATCTACGTTCATCTCGAAATTCCTTTTCTGTCCACCTCAGTACGTTCGCCGGTTTTCAAAGTATCGAGACCTTCCAAAGAGATACACAATGTATCGATGCAGTATCGCAGAAAACGGCACCGGAGAGAACGCATTCAAGTTACCCCATCAACCAGCGCTTCCTTTAAGCAAATGGCAAAGACGGAGGTGGAGCTGAGAGGGATTCCACTGAGAAAGGAGCGTGAAACGAGATCGGCCGGAAAAATATGGGGACACGCTGAGCGAGAGAGATCCTCCACATCAAACAGGCACCGTTTCGGACAAAATATATAAGCTCTCCGCTCTTGATTCCGATCATTTGGAACGAAGAGAACCAAAGCCGCAGGAATTCATGCCTCGTGAAGAAAATGGGAGCGCGCATGGTTAAGGGAAGGGAAAGAGAAACTTTATGGCAACTGAAGCGACCGAAGGGAAGAGACCACACCGAAAGAAAGGACGAAGAGGGAGCGTAGAAAGAGAGAGAAAAAAAGAAATGGGGCGGCGCCCCCTTCGAGCTCAAATTGGGGAAGCAAGTTCCACTGGCGTGACCCCCCACCTCCAAATCCCTCTTCTCCTTCCCCATATCTGGACTCCTTTCTTCCCTCTTCGTGGGCCGCCTGGGGAGCACGTGGTCGACGACAGGCCCGCCCCTCGCGGCCGCGCGTCGAACTTGGCGCTCAGAGTGTGCTGGCGCGCTCCGGACGCGGCTCCCAGAAAATATGTTTCCACCGCCGGCGGCCGTGTAAATGTTCTCTCTGCTGGACCGCTACGGCCACTGCGTGCGCGCACCCGACGCTGTCGCCGCGACGCGAATGTGCGCCCTGCGTCGTCGCTGACGAGGACGTATCGTACATTTTCCCGGCTCTACTGTCGTCGTCCCGTGGACGCCACTGCCCTCGGAGACTCGTAAAGTGTGCGTCTGCCTTCACGCGCTCGAGGCCTGCTTCTCGTGGTCCAGTGGCGATTGCGGCGAAGTTGCCCACCCAGCCGAGCAAGTTACTTTTTTTTCTTCGCCGTGCGAAGACGTGTAGGCTCAAACCCCGTTGACAAGGGATTTTCGGGAGGAAGCTTATACGCCTCCTTTTGTCATCTTTGGGACTGCCGTATTCGACGTCTGGACTGCTACTGCTGCTTCGGCTGCTTTGCCTGTGCCGCTTTTTCTTCGGTTGCGCCACTGCTCCGAGATTTATCCCCTGCATCTCGCCACTCCTTACTGCGCGCCGTCAATTGGAAGGCCTGTCAGATGCGTGGAGTCAGTGCGGCGACAACGCTCTGGGAGCTTCGAAGAGGTTGAAACGAATTTGCTCCGACAGGCCGTGAAGCAAAAGCTTTCGCCCCACTGAAAGCTTTCCCTCCGTGTCTTACCTTCTTCATCTTCTTGGAAGTCATTGTTTATTTATTTGTCCCGCTATTCTTTTCTTTTCATTTCCACTATTACATTTTCTGCACCGACGCTGAGCATCCCGACAGCAGGACGAGTGAGGGTCGCAACGAAAAGTAGTGACAGCACGAAAGAAAGAAGTGGGAACGCTTTTTTTTTCTCTCCCAGGAGTATTGCAGCTTTTTTCGTCAGCGTCGACGACGGTTCTCTTGTAGAGTCTGCCGGCGAGTTTTAACTTCCTCGCAGAACGCCCGTGGCAGCGAGTGTTCACAGACCTGACTGGACGTGAATTTTAACCCACCGCCAGCCCCTGCCCCGTACAAAGCGCCAATCCACTGCCACTCGCCGAGTGTGAAACAAACTTTTTTTCGCTTTCTATGTTTCAAGAACAACTGGACAACAGACGAGAAGTATCTTCGTTTTCTCTGTCGCTGTGCCACCCTTCTTGCTACGTTTTCTTTTTTATCCCGGATTGCGACGGCCGCGAGGCTTAAACGCGTTTGCGCTACTTCCACCTCTTTTCTTATCCTGGACCGCCGCTTCTTTTCGCTCGGGGCTTCAAACCTCCCAGCTTTAGTGAGCAGCGACCTGGAAGCGGAGAGAAGAGGATTGTTCGAGAGCGGCAAGACAGGACAAGCCATTAGAAAACACAAGTTTCAAAGCTGAAGAAGCCCTGTGCGGATCTTGGAAGGAGCCCGGTTGGCTTGATTCCGTTCACTGCCGGCCCTCTTTTAAGTGTTAGTAGACAGTAGCGCCCCCTTCGGCAGTGGACCTGCAGCGGACGGCCCATACGCTTAACGCAAGGAAAGAAGAGCACGCAGAGGAGAGGAAGGAGAAGGATGTGAAAAGAAGCTGGCAGCCGAATCGTCTCAACTAGAAAATCCTTTCCAAGAAGTTCTTCCTCATTTACGCGTGCGGTCTCCGCCCACTGGCTTGCCATCGCTCTTACCCCAGCCGTCGAGACGGGACTCAACTTGCGGGACTCGCTTGCCCGCCTACTTCTTCTGCTGCTGCTGCTCTAATCTTTCTTTTTCTTTTAGTACCTTGGCTTCTGTCGTCGCAGTCGGGTGCGACTTCCATTCGGTACAGACGCACGAGCGCACCGGATACAGAGTGAGAGGAGCTCGGTCGCCGGCGTCCGCAAAGAGAGAAGGCGAGGGCGGATACAACAAACGTGACACGTCATTTTGTTCCTGGCGGCAGGAGAAGCAGCAACGGGCACCTTTATCTCCGGAAAGTCGTCGTTTTCGGGTTCTGACATTTTCGCTGCCGCCGTTGTAGCCTCGGCCACCGTCGCCACAGCCGCGGCCGTCACGGTGCGTGGGGTTCTCACCTCACGTCGCGCAATCCTCGCCTTCGCGCCGGTCCCACTCCCCCTACTCCTCCCCCTCTTCCTCGACACCGCGGGTCTCTAGGAAGAGCGCCTAGATCTTCGGCGACGCGACCACGCTCGGTCCGTCGCGTGCGGCGGCCCCCACACCTACCTCCCTTTATTACCAGTGTCACCGTTACGACGTTGCCGACGGTCTCAACGAAGAGGGAAGAAATAGAAGTCCGTGTCTCCCGAATTATTAAGGCGTTTATTTTTCCTTTTCTGCACCTTCCTTACCCTTTATTTTTCTTTTTACCTACATCCTGTGGAGCACAGATTTGTGGCCTGACAATCGGAGCTCCATGTGCGGTTCGATGCGACCCCCTGGCTGCCCAGTTTGTTTGCGTCGCACTGTTTGGTTCTGCCGACTTTGTGCGCTGTCATTCCTGTCGCTGCCTGACCACGGCCCGCGTCATTCTGTCCGCCTCACGGTAGAGGCTCACTGAGGAGGTGTTGACTCTTTCCCTGTTCGTAACGTGCTCGTGCGGAGTAAGCAACCCAGACATGCTGGTTTCCCTGCAAGTTCCGCTACTTGTCTCGGCCCTACTCTTGGCTTGCATCTCTTCGGCTCGGTCGGCTCTCATCGAAGCTCGAGGTGAGAGCGAGATTGCGGCGATGGGCAAATTTGCCGCGGAAAGCTGATGATTACATCTCTTCGTGTTTTATGTTCCTACCAGTTTGACTATTGGTACGGCGCTTGTGCAATTTGCATGCCCGTATTACTTTTAAGTGCAAATCAATGGTGCTGTATCGCGGAGCGGTCCTTCGCCGCGCAAAACGCAGCAACAGAGCGAGCATCGGGAGGTGATGTATTTACATGAACGTGCTCCACTCCAAGTCGCATATTTGCGGCTAGAGCTTTCCGCGCCTGTATTTAGGGCACAGGAGGAAATTACATGCCGATGATTGAATATGTTTGCCACTGATTCTTCTGTACTGCATTTTAATGAAATGTGAAGGCAGCGAAGCGCGTAACTTGTCGACGTCTTCGCACACACTCTGCCTGCTCTTACAGTATCGTCACGTGATTTTCGCTTGCGTCTATCTGCTTTTTTTTTTTCTTTTATATACGATATTCAGGCGTCTGACTGAGTGTGGAAAAGAAATTTGCTAAGCGAACTGTAGAAGAACGGCTGATTGGGCGAGTTGGTGAACCATGATGGACAGTAATGTATATTGCGCAAAAAGACGAGACAAAGAGGAGTCGTTGTCCACTTCTCCTCTTTGTCTCGTCTTTTTGCGCAATATACATTACTGTCCATCATGCTAAGCGAATTCGTTCCGATTTGATTTGCTTCACTCCTGCTGACGTAATGACTTGTTCGTTACACATTCTGCAAGTCGGGAATTAAACCAGGGGAGATAATGTCCTGCTTTTTCTTCAATCCATCCCAACAAGCAACCCGCATGGCCTGCGACAAGGAATTAAAGCACATCTTTGCTTTTGTTTCTATTGTACTTTTTAACTGAACTTGTCGCTTGAAATGATTTTTCAGGATAGTTTAAAATGTGCTAATGACAAGACCATTTTGTTTTTATGCCATTCATATTCTAAATTTAACTGCTCCTTTTTGCCCAAGGACATGATTCGATGTATTTCAGAAAAACGTTTGTCCCGGCGGAGCCTCTAAACATACGCTCTCTGGAGCAACAAAATAATTTTACGAGGAAAGAGCATTCCGGTCATACATTTCGTATCTACAACAGTAATTGGAAATGTTCATTGGAATAAACAGCGCTAAGGACGAGGACAAAAATGAGAAAGACACAAATGTGTTCGTGTCTTTCTCATCTTTGTCCTCGTCCTTAGCGCTGTTTATTCTATTGAGCAACCAACTAACCCGCACTTCAACGCTTATAGGAAATGCACCTGGTTTCAATCAAAATTTCCGCGCAGGCATTAACATTTGCAGCATGAACTCCTCGCTTAAAGACTGCGCTTGTGAATGTTGTAAATGCAAAGAAGAGTGATGAAAAATCAGCTCTCTCCCTGCCGTATCTTATAAAGGATCCGCGACGATGGGCGAGGTTCTGTTGTGGCGCCGTGTAATAAATATCGCAGTGCAAGAACGCATTCCCGGGTATCAATAATAACTATGCCATTGCATAACGTAGAAAGTAGGCTTGTGATATACGATATCTGTACGCTGCTAAATTAGTTTAGAATATATATACGGTTCTTTACTGAGCGTCTGTTTATTGTTTTCTTTTTTCTGCACATCACATAGCCTGCACTTTAGCTGTTTACCGTTTTTCCGAAATTGCCCTGCCGTGTCGCGCTCATATGTGTCTGCGTAGCGTTTGCATTTCTCTCTCTCTCTCTCTCTCTCTCTCTCTCTATATATATATATATATATATATATATATATATATATATATATATATATATATATATATACACACACACACACACACTTGCAAGCCGTCAACAGGATTCTTGTGATCAAAATCATAGGGCGCTGGTTTTCTTGAGTGTAAAACTGGGTATGAATAAACACATTTTTTTTTTCTAGCTGACTTCCCCTTTTTGCGGAATACCTTCATCAGAAAGAGAACCAGTGAAGGCTCTCCTTAAGTTTTTAAAGGACTCGGGGTTGAGTTCTAGGCTTTAAGTGTACGCTCTCTACCCCATGTTACCATAGATCTCTGGACATGTGACATACTTCTTACCTTGGCGCTCTTTCTTTCCTTTTTCTCCCTTTGTTCCCCTCCCCACGTGTAAAGTAGCCTACTGGGCATCGCCTAGTTAACCGCCCTGCCTTTCTATTTTACTTTTTCTTTCTCTCTCTCTTTTACCAGGCTTTGCGCTAGGGATTTAATTGAGTTTTTCTGCCAATACGAAAAATGCGTTCTTAGCTTCGAAAGGGACGAATTCAAGCTCAATGCGATTCAGGGTGGGCGAAGAAAGGCATTCGTCCTCAAAATTAAAATCTATGCTTGGAGAGGCATGCCCGTCCTCACGCAGGGGAAGATGATTGCAGACGCAGCCCGGGAACTCCATTCGTTTCTCGTGTGGATGAATGTTTCAAAGGCCGCGTTGAGGGAATACTAAAATACTCATATATGTGCACCTGCCGCAGTGTCAACTTAGTTTCCAGTATCTGCAAGCCAACTCGGGTTATTTTCTCCGCTGGGAGAAAAAAGGAAACCGAGGCGAACTTCAAACAGGCATTGGTAGGTTGGTTTATGGGGTTTAACGCCCCAAAGCGACTCATGCTATGAGCGACGCGAAGCAGGCACTGAATGCAAATTAGGGTCAACACAGGAAATTCCGGCAGTCATAATAGACAAAGAGCCCGCGCCAATGCTGCGCCATTGCTTGACAGTCAAGAACACGTTCACATTTTTTCGTCGAGATTTACTGGCAGAAATGTTATATGTTGTCAAAATTGCTCCCCGCCGCTGCTAGGTGTTACTCTCTACCTTTTCTCGTGCAGTATTTCTATAGAATACGTCAGTGTGCGAAACTTGTATCCCTAAAGAAACAAAAAAAAAATGAATACAGAGAAAACCTAGTGTATTAAATTTCCTTAACTCCGAAAAGGATCAGGGCTATGCGGTGAGACCCTAGCGAAATGACAAAGAACGCTAGTCAGTTTCCTAAACTTGAAACCCTAACCTAACCTTCAGCACCGCCGCGGTCGGGCAGTGGTAAGACGCCCGACTACTGTGCCGGAGTACCCGGGTTCGAACCCGACCTCGGCGGCTGCGTTTCGATGGAGGCGAAACGAAGAGGCGTCCGTGTGCTGTGCGATGTCAGCGCACGTTAAATATCCGCAGATAGTCGACATTGCTCCGTAGCCCTCCACTACGACTCCTTTTTTTTACTCTTTCCACTTTTATTTCTACCCTCCTCCCTCCTCTTACTGCGCGGTTCAGGTGTCCACAGAAGGAACAAGTGTGACAGATACTGCGCCTTTCCCTTCCTGTGAACCAATTATTATTAACCAAAAAAAAGCGTAGCGATGTTTTTGTTTTTTGCATGAACTTTATTTTTCGTACGAGAGAAATATGTCGCATTTCCTTGGCTTTACTTTTTCTCTAATGAAACAGGTGCCGCGAAAAGCAATAGGTCAGAGCTGTGGCTCCTCAGTCGTCTGTAAATTTCATTGTACATCTCGTAACATAAAACCTTCTGGAAAATTTCTTCTCTTAGTTTGCAGGCTCATTCAAATGTCAACATTTTTTTTTTCTTAACTTTGTCGTGTGTAAATTGTAGCTGCCTAACTGCCTTACTCTAACCGTATCTCGTTTTAAGCCTCGAAGCACTACACTTTCTAGAAACTTGCTTCTTACAGCTTTTCTGAGGTGCGCCCGGCTGCTTATTGTTCACGTTATCCCTTTGAAAACGCAACAGCTTAATAACCGGGCTCCGACTGAATCCTTAACCGCGAAAGTAAGTCGGGTTTCGGACTTTACGGATGCTAGCCTTCTTCCTTAACCCACTAAATTCAGGCAGCTTCCTCAGGCATCGTTTCCGTTCTTTCCTTATTTCTGAATATCTGTTACGTCTGGCCAGTTCATGGCGTTTAACACCCCGAAGTGACTCATGCTATTAGAGATGCGAATTACTAGAATATCAGTGAGTTTTAAATATTTTTCGCATCTCGGTTAATTAAGCCCAAGTTCTCATCTTGCTGTGTTGGTTTTATCATGGTTTTGTTTCTTAAAATGCGTTCTGCTCGGTTCTGTCGCTTTCACTCTTCTGTTTATAGGAAGAGAGGGATTATATTTAATCACTCCTTCACAGATAATTTAATACTTATAGAAGTTGAAAGGGATAAAAAGTTTTAGAAGCTTAACTCTTCTTATCTTTTCCGAGCCATTTCGAGCTGACTGGAACATATACAGTTTGAATGAAGCATAAATCGCAGGACCTGAACTTAATCATAACCTGTCAGGCAGTTTAGAGTTATCTAAAACTTTGGCCCTTGCCTTACCATTAAAACACGGCCTGCTGGTACTTTCTCGTTAAAATAACGCTGTTTTTCTTGTTTTTGAGAAAGTGAGTCTTGATAGCAGCTATAGTGCATATCGCTAGCAATGGAAGTATTTTTTGCTGTTTTATATTTATATAAGCACTTTAATGAAGTTGTACTAATTGAGAATAAAATGAATTGATAAAATGGCGTTCCGAACTTGGGCGATTTACTAAAGGGGCTCCAGTTCAATGCACCTAACTTCACGTTCGCTCGAAGCTTTACAGAGCGGTAGGTTCGCAAATCGACCTGTTGGGTATTTTCTGACTATTTTAGCGGCTCTCATAGCGTCGTTATTTTCGAGCTTACAGCTTCAGGAGTAAAGGCTAGAGCCTAACTTCACTAGGTGTGTCAAGAATTGAATCGCAGTGACACAAAAATATTATTAGCTCTTAGTTAACTCTTAGGGTGGCTGTAAAACAATCAGTCATATTTCGGAAGTATATCCTATGATACCAAAGACTTTATTACTTGTGACGTCTTTCTGCATATATATTGAGGCGTCTTCTCGAAAACAGTGCGTTAAATATATTACACAAGGTGCTTTTTACACCTTTGCAACTATTCTACCTCATTAATTCCAGCAATCATTCCATCAAAATTAGTTTTCGGAAGTATGACAAAAATTTGCAAAAAGTTATTGCCTCACACTAAAATAAAAAAAAAAAGGCTTATTGCCAATTTCGTAAACTCTTAATCAAACCACTGTGTTGCATGTGTGCAGTGACCGTCTCTATTCCTTCGTTTTTCACCTCGATCACTGCGTTTCCTTTGTCAGTCTTGTCTCATTTGAATAAAACGAAGGAATGAACGTTAAATGTAGGTGCGTCGAAGTAAACCATGAGGGCGAAGAGTTTTTTTTTTTTTTGTGTGTGTTTTATGGATCGTAAACAAATAAGGTCCTCATACGCTAAATTCTAAGTTATTCTACTATATAAAACAATTATAAGGTCGTTAAGATATCACACCTCGTTTAGATGCATTGCTTCCGTTAAAAGCTTGAATCAGAAGAGTGAAAGATATTTATGGGGCAGTTGTATGAAATCGTCATAATATCGTGCAAAACTTGTTATGAATTTTCTGGCTTCTTTATTAAAGTGATAAAGTTAATGAGCGCATTGTGGTGTCCACTTCCCCGCATAGCTCACGCAAAAGATTTCTCTTGTTGTTTTCATGATAAATTGCACATAATGTGACTGTGCCTAATACAAAGGTGGCATAAAACCATATCACTGAAATGTCTTGATGTGCGCATCACTTTCCTTCGCTCGCGCTCTCCTTTACCAAGTGCAGTTTTTTTGTTGTTTTTTTTTTCTTCTAATGTTGCATGTAAACTACCACCTACTATGTTTTCAAAGTACAGAGTAGGGGCAATTTACATTGTAGGGCACGTTTGTTTTCTTGCACAAAGAGGAAAAAAGAACTAGATTTGTATACATTATTCGTATGTAGCCTTCAGTGACGCTAAAGGAGTAAGCGCCGCTTGCATTCTGGTAAAAGCGCATAGCCATCAAGAAAAACATATAGATACTCCGAATATCCTCAGCTGTCGTGTAAAGTAGTTTTGAGCTCACTGACGCAGAAATATTCCCAACATTTGACGATTTAAATCAGTGCATTTATTGTACATGGAAAACACATGCACATTTCATCTGCTTCATTGCGTTTTGGTGGACTTTATTTCTAATGTTTTCATTGATATTTTAGCTCGCGCACTGCCTCTCGATCGCACGGCTTCTTCACAAATGACGCAAGTGCACGTATCATCTATCATGAGTTAATTACTCTGACGCCCGACTTGGGCCCAACATTTTTTCTTTATTGGGTTTTTTGCTTATTTGTAATACAAGACTTTATTGATGCAAATAAATCTACTAATAGAGGGCAGTAACTTGCAGTTAAGGAGAAAATTAATTGTTGATGATACTAGAAAAAGTGTCATAACCAGTCTCTCATTTCTGCTTTCAAAGTTATTAATAAACAATCATTAAGTTGACATAAAAAATATTTCAATAATTTCTTAGGATCGAGTTATTTTTTCATGAATATGTGCTAAACGGTTCCTTTTAGGTTTCGTAAAAACGTGTGTGGAGGGACGGACACAACTGAACAATAATTACCGGCCGATAAACGAAAACAATGCAGGGCAGAAGGAGGCGCCACGCCAGATTACTTCGGAAGCCCGTTAGAACGGAAAAAAGGTTGGAAAAAGAAGCTCAGTGACTCGAGTTCTATGGATGCTGAAAGAGGCTCAAAGGCATTATCTTTACACTGTCTTCACGGTACGATACGCTGGCCGCTAATTTGAGCGTGCCAGCGCGACGCAAAACAAATTATCAACTTCCAGCGCAGGGCTGTGAATGTCGCCCAAGAGGGACCCCTGTAGCGTTCAGATACGGAATCTGTTCTCTGCTTCCTTAATTTTCCCGGCGTCGGGCGCCGTATCTTTCTGGCTAAGAGAACGAAGCTACAAAAGAGTGGCTTAAGCAGCGGTCTGACCAGCTCGACGGGACGCAGGAAAGGAACGCGTTATCTTTGAAATTTGAACAAGATTTATTTCCCTACGTGGCAGCGAATCCCCCGATTGTTCCTCTCTTTGATAAGCCGCGGGGTATACTGCGCACTGTGTCGGTAGTTGCTTACAACGTTGCAGGAGCTATCAACAGCTCCGACCAATAAGGAGCTCAAAAGATTGCTTCAGTACACTCATCGCTTTGGGTTTTACAAACGTTGACCACAGACGGGTCTGTGCGAGAGGCTCAATATGGCTGTGATTTCTTTTTAGCGGCAAAACTGATTGAAGCAGTGCCACTGAGCCATTTGCTACATTGTATTTCATAAATATATGTGTGTTTAAGGCAGTTATCGTTTTTTTTCTTTATTGTTACGTGTCACGTAAGTGGGCCTCAGAGTACCTATATACACGGAGAATTATGGAACATAAAAATGTAGGTGTAACGTTATAAGATAGGAAACGTAGAAAATGGGTCAGAGAAATAACTTGAGGTAATGACATTGCAGTGGAAATCAAGAAGAAGAAATGGGCATGGGATGGGCATGCGCGGAGAGATAGTAACCGATGGTCGCTAAGGGTAACAAATTGGATTCTAAGGAAAGCAAAGTGTAGCTGTGGGCTGCAGAAAATTAGGAGGGAGGATGAGGTTAAGAAGTTCGCAGAGATCGAGTGGGTGCAGCTAGCGAAGGACCAGGTTAATTGGAAGAATTTGGGAGAGACCTTCGCCTAACGTGGGTATAAACCGTACGTCTAGTAACGTTGCCTTCGCCCTACACAGGGTATAATCCGGCTGGTGATAATGACGATCACAATGCCTAGGGGCAGCTTTTGAAAATAAGCTTAACCCTTGCCACAATATCGCGGAGAATGCACCGGCCCTGAAACTCTTGTAGAGTCCTGCGTGGCAAAAATCGTTATCGGCATGAAACCTAGAAACAAGCATATAGTCGCTACTGAACGCGTCAAAACTTTTCCGCATCCGTAGCATGCTTCATAATACTGCGGCTGCACCGGGACTCCAGGGCGCACTCTTCTGAGCCATGGCACCGGCCCACGCGTGCGTTTTCACGGTGGAGCAAAGACCTCATCGCGACGCTTTCCTTGCGTTACAAGGTCGAAGCTGCCGGGCGTAGCTCCAGTAGCCTACTCCGCGCGCAACAATTCATTCTTCTTCTCTGCCGCGTTTTCTCGTTTCAATGTGTAATTTCTTTTTGGAACGAGATGTGTCGCCTCTGAATGCAAGCAACGAATTCTGAGATATATTTGTTAGGAAATTCCGGCCGAAAGCCACCGGGGTAGGTGCACAAGGGCCGCGCTCTTTCATACTGACTAATGGTCTATTTGATCGATCGCGCCTCAGGTCGTACATTTTACTTCCGAGTTCGTTCTTTTTTTGTATAACCATTCTCCCTCGGCAGTCGGGTATGACGAAAATGCAGCAGGACGGACTTTGAAAAATGCTGGCAGATTCCACCGAGCGCCATAAAATAACGCCCCGGGAGCCAGACAGACATCAACGTTGTTATTTCCTTTTTTTTTTTTTCTTGTCTGTTATTCCTGCCGAGTAGCTGCGTATTCGGATTGGGCGAAACGCGCCGAAGCGTTTAAACAGAACGGCCCGGCAACGTTTCCTGTTATGCCAGACGAACAAATGAGTGCGTTAAGATTACATGTTGGGAAACGTCTAGCTTTGCACAAGATTCATTAGGAAAAATCTGCGTATTTTGTTAGAAGCCGCAAGATTTTTTGTTTGAAATAATTGAAAAGCAAGTGGACATTTTGGCGATATGTATCTCAAAGGAATACCTTAAGCAAGAAGGTGCCTTACGTACGGAGAAAAATTATCGCTGGTAAATTTTAGGATCGCACTAACGCGCTTTAAGTTTCACAGTTTATATCGGCGTAGTATTTTACCGCATATGACCTGCTATTGTAGCGTAGTGGCTGAGGCGCTCGGCTGATGAAGTCGAGGACATGAGTTGGATTCCCACCATTGTTGCCGCGTTTTGATGGATGCGATACGCAAGGCGTCCGTGTAATCGGCGATGTCGGTGCACGTCAAAGAACGCCAGGAGATCCAAACTAATACGCAGTCCTCCACTGCGCTTCGTTTTTCGGACATTGGGCGCGTGCATAATACAAGCATATCCCTCACATATTCACGCAAAAAGACGTTGTAGCGGTGTCAATGGTCACGCAGTTGCAAGCTCAGCAAATAAAATTGTGCAGGTTCCGTAAAAAACGTCAAAAACAATCGCATATTTGCGATGTGAAGCTACCCTGAGGCAGTTTCGCTTAGATATGCATGCTCACCAGCAGAGTTATTCTCACTAACAATTTGTAGTTTGAATTACTTTTTTAAATGTGGACAGTGAAATGGTTTCAGTTACAAATTCTTGTTTGACACTAGTCCGATTAACTCTAAACCAGGTTGCACACATGGGACGAGCCCGACGTTCTTTCTTTCTTTCTTTCTTTCTTTCTTTCTTTCTTTCTTTCTTTCTTTCTTTCTTTCTTTCTTTCTTTCTTTCTTTCTTTCTTTCTTTCTTTCTTTCTTTCTTTCTTTCTTTCTTTCTTTCTTTCTTTCTTTCTTTCTTTCTTTTCTTCCTTTCTTTCTTTCTTTCTTTCTTTCTTTCTTTCTTTCCTTCTTTCTTTCTTTCTTTCTTTCTTTCTTTCTTTCTTTCTTTCTTTCTCCCTATATTTATTTATTTATTTATTTATTTTTTTATTTATAAGGCAAGAACCCGCCCGTGTAGGGTTGTAAAGAGCTCGAAGTACTATAAATATTACCATCTATTAGAGAAAAACGTGCTGGCTTCCAATATTGTTCCTAGCTGACGAACCAATGAGAGATATGGGTTTACCAGCTTTTCGAAAGGCATGGATAAGGGTATACAAGAAAAAAGAAAGGGAGTGCCGGATCGTTCTTATGTCATCTCAAGAGCTTTGTGAACTAAACAATTTCCACAAAACTCCCACGTTCGTGATTTGCTTTGGTTTATAGTGTTTAACGTTTCAAAGAGACTCCGCCTTTTAGAGACATCGTAGTGCAGGGGTTCTGGAATTTCTGTCAACCAGGGTTCTCCAGCTTGCACTAACACCGCACAGTTAGACGGACGACTTGCTTTTTACCTCCATCGAAAAGAGACCGCCGTGGCCGGAATTTTACCCGCGTCGTCGGGCTCACCAATCGAGCACCCTAACCACTGAGCGACCGCGGCGGAATTGTTAGGATTCTGACCCTCTGGAGTAAACTTTAGCCTAAAGGGGTGGAAAGAAAAATTAGAAGAGTTCAACGCTGCTAAACCGAATATTGAGTGAAAGCAATAGCTGCGAGTGACTGAGCATTCTTCTAATTCTTCTTTTTCTTCTTCTTCTTTCCCAGCCCACACATAAAGCCCCGCTTTAACCAAGCCGTATGAATGTACCTTAGTAGTCTAGAGGGGTAACGAAATGCCAAGGTCCTGACAGGCTGATTTTAACATAAGCGTCCCATGTGAAACGAGAGACCCAAGTTGGCAGCTCCTGCCAGCCCACATATAAAGCCCCTCTTTAACCAAGCCGTATGAACGTGCCTTATTGGGCTCTAGGAGTAACGTAAATGCCAGGGTCATGGCAGGCTGATTCTGACATAACCGTCCCACGTGAAACGAGAGACCCAAGATGGCAGCTCCTGCCAGCTTGGGGTCGTCTATGGGGGTCGCCTAAAGGTCAAAGGTGAATGGTGGTCACCGCCGGGCCACGCTGATGGCTCAAACTACGAGCAGTATTGATAAAAGAACGCCGTGTTCTTGCACTGCTGTGTCAGCGCTGTCTCACTATTACAGAGATTAAAAGCAATCTTGTCTCCTATGCTTGTGCTGCAACAAAGTTGTAGAGCCGCCACCACCATAAGGTATCGATGAAGTATTTTTCTACATTACTGAAATTAAATTGTGTGTCTATTTGGACGTAACAGGTAAAGTTTATAAATGTTCATGCATTCACAAGGACGCCTGTCGATAAAACTGTAACTATTCATGCGTGAATAAATTCATTTGGTTAGTTCATCAGTTTTGTTTGATCAAATTAGTTTATCTCTCATATTTAAATCTGCCTAATTAGGCGCAGAAAGCGGCAACTATCTGGCACCACACGACACAGGGGTTGGCGAGCACAAATATTCATTAGCGAACAACTGAACACGCCCGAATTGTACAAGAAATTACATTACTGAGGTCGTACAATACGCTTGCATTGTGTTGTGTAAGTTTTCTATGTCTGACAATACGGAAAACATATTTTCACATTCCAAGGAGATTATTAGCACCCAAGAAGATACCGAACTGACTGTCTCAAAGGTGCGTTGAGTTTTTATTGCAACAAAGTGGGGCACAGTGATTACGGAATAAAAGTATCATTTCGCGGATATGGCTAGTGTTTGCATTGATTTATTTGTTTATCGCTTTTTCCAAGTTATTTTAAGGGCGAATTTTAGTATGCTGACAGCAAAACGGAAAGTATATCTGCAAAAACATGAAGGTGGGGTTTTCTTTCCCCTTGGACGCGTGAAAGATCATTTGTACAGAATCTTGACAAATTTTTACAGGAAGGTTTCACCTAGGAGAAACACATCAAAGTGGCATCACCCCATTTCGCTGTTCTTTCACAGAAATTAGGTGCATGATTTCACTTTTGATTTATACTTCCTTTAATTCCTTCACTGAGATGCAACCTCGGACTGAATTTTTATTTTGTCGATATTCTTTGTGGAAGCTAGAGTTCATCTCCGTTTTCTTGCTTTTTGTTTTTCGATTAAACGCTACGTGCTTTCTGGAATAATTGCACAAGGCTCACCCAATTATCATGTTTTTCCTTCTTTTCTATTCTCACCGTTTTTTTTTTTTTTTATCTTGCTTGCCGCTTCCTCCTTTGTAAGCAAACAAATGGAATCCGGTTGTCGCTAATACCAGTGCCTTTAATTAATGTTTGGGGATGTCTCTGTGCTCGTACCGGTAATGTTTTTTTCTAGAATCATCAAGATAACTCTGAGTTACAAAAAATTTGCCATTTTCATCGCCTATTCATGGCCCGAAAATGTAAATGAAAGCTGAATCCGGCTCATTTCGATCCTGAACTATAGTGACGAACCTGTGTCTCTCTCACTTATGAGGCGCGAAAAGGCAAGCTTTTGACGAACAATGAAACATATGTATGGCGGCTATTAGCCGTATATGTGCACTAATCCAGTGTTCAGTTCTTTCACTCCTTTAGGAGGCCCCCGATTGCGCCTCTTGGTCGGTATCTCAAATTAATCGAATAGATGTCGTGAGAGATGCCATGAGAGCAAGGCTGAAATCACCCCTTCCCGTTCAGAGCGGATCTTGCTCATCGTAACTTTCTCAAATATATTTTCAACCCTCTCTATTCTAGTCATTTTTTTTTTCGTTTTCTAGTTGTCTAGCGCAAAGAACACTAACGAGAAATTTATTGCGACAACTTCAGCCCATACAACTTTGTGCTCTTGTTCGCTAGCCAATCTTTTAAGCTACATCGTAGCAAAGAGAAGTCAACATGGGCACAAAATGTCAGCCAGCTATCATGACTGAAACTCGTTTGTGCGCAATTACTGTCCGTGCTGATGTCGGTGCGGGTCAGTGTCCGCCTCCTCATTTACCGAATTTCACTGCTGTGTAAAGGCTTTCAGTGATACTTTGAAAACCCTGCTTAAAGGTCCCGCGTTTTTTACAAAAAAATGTTGCTCAACGTGAAACCGAGTGCAATTTAATTTCTTTTAGACCGGTTTTTTGTTCGGCTTCTGCCTGTTGTGACATGCCGTTTTTCATTAAGCTGCATTCGTAGTGCGTGGCAAAAGAAAAACCGAGCTATTGACCCAACTTGCCTCCCATATTGGGTGCGGAGGTGAAACTACAAGAATTTCTGCGATTAGGTCTACTTGTTCGTTCAAGGTATTGCAACGAAGCTAACTTTTTGCAGACAAAAAACAAAGACGTGCGATGTGCCGTCGTCCCTATCTTTCTTTTTTTTTTGTGTGTGCAAAGGTCAGCGCGTTCCTTCACCTGAAACTACAGTCATTACATAATTATAAAGCAAATTTCTTTTTCAATACCTTCAATACGCTGAAAATGTTGACACCCCTGCTGTCTGCATTTTCTTGTTAACTTGCACCAATTGCTTCACCAGCAAGTTTTCTCCATTTAATGAGCAACACCGTGTTATCTATCGAGTTATTTTCATTGCGGATTATATATTTGTGCTTAAACCTAAGTGAAACAATTCATTATGGTTAGTGCATATTCGTTGTAGAACAAAGTAGACATGAGTACTTGATATTCCTAAATTAATAGTCGGGTAATTAACTTAATAGTAATCTGCTTTTTTCCTTCGTTTTTATTTCTTGGGGAAATAATATATTGCGAAACACAGCGACGTTGACAACAACGGTAGTCCTTTTTAATCTTCTTCATTGGCAATGTGGCTCGAAAACTCAATGATGAAAAAAATTCACCTGAAAGGCCGACTATATAGTTGGCTTTCACACATTGCGCCTTTTTTTAAACGAAACATATATAAAAATGGCATTCTCCTTTAATGATGACGGCTTTCGGTTTCACGATATAATTGTGCCCCTAAAACTGGAAATGGAACTAAAGACCGCTTTTTGAGTTAATTATTCAAAAAATCACTTAGCTCGAGGTTACTTAGAGGCCTACTGTCCGCATTTCTGTGCAATCCGCCTGATTATATTATACAATTGGCAAACTGACTTGTCTCTCGTCGTATGATTTTAACATGAAAGTTGCAGCCCTGGCAGCTTATTACGGGATATTATGCTTAATCGACACCGACTGCTTTCGGCACTGTTTTCCTCCTTGCTTGCTTTGTTACTATGACAACTCACAGCACCTCACGGGATGCCATGTTCAGCTTGCACTGATATTCATATCTTTATGCCGTTTGCCATCTTTGCCGCTTGCCAGTTTCATTCGGGCATATTGCTTTTCTCCGTAACATCTCCTGATTGTTGTATCTTACCCAACAGTCTTTCACACGATTCTTTTCGTAATCTACACTAATACTAACAATAAACTTATTTAACTGCTTTTCTTTGTCTCCGTCGCATTGAGTACACAGCCGACATTTTCGCGATGCTGCGACTGAGGTGACTATTTAAACTTCTGACTCTCTTTTCTTTTTCCATGCTAGATCACAGTTATTGTTCACTGTCAATTCATACTCAGGCTTTATCTGCCGCAGTTGCCCACCAATCAGAATATTCTTTCAGTGGGTGAATGGCCCCCGGATACTGCAGTATTAAGGGCAACGTGTAATCTACCCTCGTGATATTTTGTGGTTTGTGCGATAAAGCTGACCGACAATTGTTTGGGTGCCATATATTGCTTTCTCTTGTACAACATATTAAGATGAATGACCTAAGCGCAGCACGTGTCATTCTGTCTGTAATCTGTTTATATATCCTGCACCGCTTGTACATCACGCGCGTGAAACCTTACTTTGACACTGGGATGGTTATTATTCGATAGTGGTTGGTCACGTGTTCATGAACTGTGCACGTGTATAAGTAATGAGTGCGCGCACGCACACGCACACGTACACGCACACCAAGATTAACCAAGATTCTAAAAAATGCGGTGGGCCCAACCCAGCCCAGAGCTGTTAAGAGTCACCTATGTTAATCTGCAGTACATTTTTTTTCGTTCACCAAAGTTAGTACATATTAATTCGCTATTTTTTATAATTGTCTTCAGAGAAAAAGTGTCGATATGAAAGTTGTAAACCTCCATGCAAAACGTATGGCTGCGTTGTTTCTATCACGCTACGGCTTACGCCATCTTTTTTATAGGTCTTCAAAAATGTTATCACGTGACCAGCTGTTATTTTAAATCATTCCCCAAGTGCGTACAACCAGCTTCACTATAGACAGCATGGCTGAGAAAAGCGGATATATATATTTTTTTTTTCAGACGCGTCTCAGGGCTTTAAACTGACCCCCCCCAGTCTTGAGGAAGTTTGTTTTATCGCGCAAGGCGTAGTTGTCGGCTGGTAAAAAAGTTACTTCACGTAAGTGCTAGTTTGTTTTTTGAAAAGACGTTTTCTGAGAAGATCTACAACTTTTGCTTTGACACTTTTTCTCTCAAGATAATAATTAAGAACTGGTAACTAGTATTTACTAATGAATTAACTTTAGCGAACGAGACGATTCTCCAGGTCAGCATGGGCGACTCTGAAAAGCTATTAATTTACTGCGCTATCGCTTACCGTATTTTTTGAAGCCTTGGTTACCTTTATTTGGGATATATATATTATTCGCGAGCACCGAACGAGAAGGTGTACAGAAATGTTTGTCACTAGCTGGCTAGCTGCAGAAAATGTTTTTAGATCCTAGTACCTTCCGGAGACAAATGATGTTGTGCCAGTCTAACCGTATAATAATGCCCTCGGAAATACACCACCGGCTGAGTTTTGTTTTGTCGGCATTTTCTGACTAGCACTAACGGCTCACCACGGAGAAGCGTGTGACATAGATCAGATTCCGACGCTCTTTTTTGTGTGCTTTCCCATAAAATGCTCGAATAGAGATGCACTCTTGCACCTACATTCACGCTCTACTGGCTCCAACCGCCGTTCTCATTTTTACCGCTTTCGTCTTCAATCGCGGGGCTCTTCTGGCCTGGTCAGCATCTAACCATTGCCGAAGGGTAGCGGAGCGCGTCCCCTCTTCACTTACGCTTAGCGCTTCCATCGAGGAGCTAGATTCTTGGACTCTGTCCACTGCTTTTTATTTATATTTTGGCTACAGCTGCTGATTTTTGGTGGGGGAAGCTAAACCCCAGAGCTTCAGAGAGATAAGTGTAGGCCATTCCCAAAGGAGGCGGGGGGCAGGAGGTCTCTTTCCGATGCGGCACTGTTGCGGAGCCATCTTTTCTAATCTTTAGCCGCATATGGGGACCCTGCTACCAACGGCGCCCGATGTGTTTCCGATTCTCCCACACAGGCTTTCCGAGTTCCGGCCTCACAGTTTTTATATCCTTGTTTGTTTTGCTCCATGCCGATTTGTGTGCTGTCAGGGTGCGCATATGAGTATGTAGACAGTGTTGTGTTTCCAGGATATACATGTCTTTGGATAGCGACCAAAGTTGGTTTTCTGAAGGAAGTTCTCAAATAAAAAAAATTGCCCCTCTGTGAAGCAGTCTGTGTGGTTTGTAGCAAGTACTAAAGCGTTGAAGCCCTAAAATGTTATGTGGTTTGTTCTTGTCATTTTAGTTCTCACACGGTTCGTCGCTCTTCCGTTGCAGGAGGAAATTTGTGGGTCTTGCTTTAATAAAAAGAACATACTTCCAAAGAGACAGAATTCAGCAAAGAGGGGACGAGATCCTCGAAACGAAAGGAACCAACAAACATTGGTTACTTCAGTAACGATCCCTTAAGTGAGATGAGACCATTTTATGTAAAACGTAAAGCTTCCTTACCCAGATACCTTCAGTGAACGTTTCCTTGGTGCTCTCTCAGTCAAACGGCGGCTCCGAATATTGTACTTTCATGCGGCCTTTAACAGCTCCTGACTCAGAGCGAGCGCTTCACCTTACTGCTGCTTCTAGAAATTTCTACGGGAAGCGGGTCGGCAAACAGTATATACAAATGTTGTTAGACTATACAGAAGTTTTAAGCTCACCTGCGAACGAATAGAAGAATGCGTCAAGTTGTGTGTTATGCTAGCCCTTTAGTTTGATGAAAGAGTTACAAACGTTCTATATTTTGTTGATTTAAGAACTTTGCGTAAATATTTTGGCGTGTGTCTTTTAACCCTAGGCACAATACATCCGTTTTTTACCTTACGAAAGCACTCTATATGTGAGTATGGGCAAGAGGGATCTCTGGAAGCAGACGTGCTTTGTACAGTGATAATTTTTAGAAGAAAATCATGAAAGCCTCCGTACATGACGCTCGATAATAGTCGATGCAAAGGAAGGTTTCAGGGATTTATCCTGACGCTCTTGATAGTAAAACTCTTCTCACAAAAATAATTTAAGGGGCTTTCATGCCGACAGGTGTAATACTGGTTTTTGTTTTTAGACCTGTGGCGCTTGGCCATCAAAAAGAACAACTCGCGATGGTAGTTACTTCATTAAGGAAGGTGCTGTTCCAACGAATGCTCGAAGTAGTTGCATTGTAGTCCTGTTGGTAGAAGGCGATCTGCCAAAACTACTTGACGTCATAGTTACTGAAATAATGTTTCTTAAAACCGAAGGGATATATAACCTATTTTCGAACATTGGTCAATCAAGATGCACAATGATATCAAGTCAACGAAAGCTTTATCAGGCGCATTTTGCCTCATACTTTGGTTGAAGATATGTTTTCGACAAATAAGCGCGACATCGGTCAAAACACCATCTGAGAGTTTAAGTTATTAAGTACTGATCTAACAGCTGCAGCCACCGTGGGAAAAAAATCAAGGGAGTGTTTTTTAAATATACTTGCGCACGATAATAAAGTAACATAACCTCGCGCATCGCTCCAAAAGTTGTTTATGCTACGTTTCACTGCTATTGATGACAATTGTTCACTTTTAGCAGCTTCAAACGGTAAAAAAGCGCTTGCACGCAGGCACGCACATGCGCGCGCGCGCACACGCACACACACACGCACGCACGCACACGCAGACACACACACACAAACCCTCACACTCACACACACACTCACACACACACGCACACGCACACACACACAGACACGCACACAGACACAAACACACAAACGCACACATACACACACACGCACGCACGCACACAAACACACACGCACGCACGCGCGCACAAACACACACACAAAGTTCCTAATCTCATTGGAAAAAAACTACAGAAAAAAAAGTTATGCCTTCCCGCTTATTTCTGCATGTATAGCGCATGCTATATTTTGTGGAGGTCGGCGATTCGTACTAAGCATCGCGGCCAGAGGTGGAGGATTTCGTATGAGAACTGCTTTTTTTCCTTGAAAAGGGTTATTGAACGATACAGACCAAGGTTATAAGCTTCGCACACGTTTCCCCGAACAGTTCTCTCATAATTATCACCGCCCCTCTCTGCCGCTGCTTAGCATGTCCACTGAAGTAAGGAACTGCTTGCTGTCTGCCCGGCTGTAATTAATTTTTAAGAGGATGACACCACTGGCCAAGAGACGCACTTCCGTCACTAAACTTGCGGTTTCGGAGAAACTCGATACCGCAGCAAAATGAAACCAGAAAGTAAAAAAAAAAATACTCGTTGATGCAGATTTATAAAACATGGTGCTACTTCGAAGAAGATTGCTCGGTTGTTCTTCGAAAAAAGGAGCTCTATCATAGTTCTGCAGTTACCGTCTTCTTATCGCTTCGCTTGCATTGTATCTAAATTAACTTTGCCGATTTTTTGAATTTCAGGTTTATGCACTACAAATTCGCCATATTCCTCTCCCAAGCGGAGTCATAACCAAACTGATGGTAATAATATGGGAAAGCGGGAGGGCTGGGAGGCGCAAAAATGACAGTCGTTGAACCACGAATCCAGTTAGCCACGAATTCAGTTAGCCGAGAAAAATTGTGTTGGATGGGTTTCAACTGCACCAATGCCAGTATACTTATAAGCATATTCTTTGATGTCATACGTCTAAATGTTTTCATGCTTCACTGGGACGATGGCATTAAATTAAACTTAAATTCGCATCAAAAGCTCAATTGTCGGACAGACAGCCCTGGTAGACGAAGGTGTCCAGCTGCTGGACGGTATGGGATGCTACGTGACTGGCCTTAAGCAGTTGCTTTAGCTTTTATGTCAAGTAAAAAAAAAGTATATTTTATCCCTGAACCATTTTGTGGCTGTTCTTTTATTATTTTCTGCGTACTTCTTTATCACGAGTAAGCGAAGCACCCATTTACCATCACCACAACCGCTTGCGTGAATATCCAAGGCAGGGAAATAATAATGTTTTAAAGGAATGCCGCTGCCACCGAATGGGGTCAGCTCAGTTTTGACGGAGGACGGACGTTAAAAGGGAAAGGAGGGAAAAAATAAAGAGAGAACTCTCTCTCTCTGCGGCTTTACCCTGAAGTGCTTGCGATAGCCCCTCCCTTTCTGCCTGGTGGTATCCTAACCCTCTCTTTATTTAGACGAAAGGCGAGAAGGAACTGAAAAGGGACTGTAATGAACACATCGGAGAATGGGCCCAGCTGCTAAATCCATTTTCTCAACAGACAGCGCTGTCCGCCGGAGGCCACCCTGAATGTAATGGCACGGACCGCAGAAAAGAAGACATACGCAAAACAGAATAAAATTAGTAAGAACTAATTTAATCAAGGCTTTTCGGCCTGAGTAAAAAGAGACGAGCATAAAATTGATTGCAGCATTTTCAGCCGTTCGAGATAGCGTAGTTTTAAATTCTTTGTCTCGCTCTTATTTCTTATTTTCTTTTACTTGAGGATGCCATGAGGACGATAAACATAGAAAAGGAGGCAAATTCTTTTTCCAGGATATTTTTTCTCAACGCTGTAGGTTATGCAAAGAAATTGAAAACTGTCATGCTTCACTACCATTTAATTAGAGAAGGATCACTCAACAGAAAGAGAGAGAATGAACAGAGGACGAAAATATTTCGGAGAATTTTTAATATATTGGCCTTCGGGAAATTGTGTCCTCTTCTTACCCCTGTTGGATAAATCGCTCTGCACATTTTGTGTGCAGCTTGCTAGGGCCGGCGATAACCACTTTGGTTTCGGACGAAGCCGTACCAGTTGTGTAATATAACTTGCAAGCATCTCTTATTATTCGCTTTCATCAGCACATTTCCTGTTGTGCCTTCCTGCCTTCCTTTTTTGCCGTAACTTGTTAACACTCCTGCCTTCCTTTTTTGCCGTAACTTGTTAACGCTGCTAAAAGGAGCTAGGCTTAGACGAAACGGCACAATGTGCTTCTTCCTGATTAATTACAATATGCCAATTACTCACTCTTTACGACCTCTTATATCTGACCACGTCAGTTAATTACGCTTGAATCACATTTTCGTTATTTCTTTTTGGATGCTGAAAACCGCGAAGCAAAATAAGGCTGCTTCCGAGTTTTTACCTTGCTAGCTTCATATTTCTTTTTCCTTCACGTAATTAAACAAAATGAAATTCAACATAAGGATTTAAATTCAAAGTGAAGCAATAAGAAGCATTTTTTTGATTTCGCATAATAATTCACATTATAGAATACCGGAGGCAAGCAAGAGATTTTTTCTCTATGCGGGAAACATTCCCTTGGCATTGTATTTTGGTTTCCTACTTTATGGTATAGAGAACAAAGCTTCATTCACTAGAGAGTTATGTGGATGTTCTTATGCTCAGCCGTGCGAAGCCGACCCTATGTTGCTTCCCTTAATCGGGCATATACGGCTTTGAAAACGCGATGTCTCTAACGATGTAGGCTGTAGTTCCCTCGAAACATAAAAACAGTGGCCAGAGATTATGATTAGGATTAACTGATTTTTTTTTTTAACATGGGGTTCCTTTATAGCATACTGAACATATGCATTAATATGCGGTGTCTGCTACTTTCCGACGCATGCGTGTAACGGAAGTAACCTCCTACTAATTAGACTAAAATGCGCGAGGAAAAGATCTTTTGCAATGCTTTTGGGGTCGGTCATATAGAAAGCTTTGTTCAGGGAGAGTAATTGCCCCTTATACTAAATTGTTGTATAGTAAGTAGAACGCAAGACAGCAAGCAGCAATCGACGCCACGTGCTCTTAGTTCACTAACTTGTTCTGATAAACTAGCGATTATTGTAACTAAAATGTTTAATTTGTGCGAAGCCACTGCAAGTTACTGTTCACTCCTTATGAGAACTCTCCTCGAACTTTTGTTGCCTTTGTTGTTGTAAATTGTCGAACATAAACTTTTTTTTTTACAGAGAATTGTGTTACCTCTGAGTTCTGAAGCGCCTAGAAGCATAATGTTTTGCATCCATAAAAAAGCGCTTCTTAGCATGTGCCCTTGGCACCCTATTTTTCATGCTCGCTATTCCTGAATCTGAAGTTTTTATGTTAAGATTTTTTTTTCACGGCTGCGTGCTTCCTGCTTGCGTGGTATTTGGACAAAGAGCGTCCCCTTCTTTTTTGTTACAGAATAGCCAAACTACAAGCAGTTAAGAAAAAAGAAGTAATGAAATCCAGAGACGTCCGAAAAGTCGCGCCTATGGATCAATTTGAGTAGACAGATAGATATATTCTTATTGAACTGGCGTTAAAAGCAGTGATGCTTACATTATCGGGCAGATGTCGCTCGAAAGGTGGCCGAAGTAGTGCGCGGTGTCTAGTTCAAAGAACCTGGGAATTGTCTCTGTGTTATGCCTGTCTGAATTACCCTAAACGTTTTCCACTGAATTTCGCAGGCCCTTCAGATAAATCGAAGCTCAAATATTTCAAAAATACTAAGTATTCGTCGTTTACAAGCAGCGCGAGTGAAGATGGAACATACCATGTTGTAGAGACGCAGAAAGGTGTTGTGCATAGATTTCACCTTCTCATCCTCGTCTGAAACCGCCAGAGAAGCTAGCATGCTCGAAGTATATAGCTCATATGGCTTAAAGAAACAAGCTTTCGCGGTGAATCTTCGAATGCTTTCTGGAGAGCAGCCACACAAGTATAAGAAATGAAGGAAACATTAAAGCTATCACTAAATTCCTGACAACTATCGGTCTCACGTAAATGGCGGCCCATAAGGAGAGTTGTTTTGGAAATCGCCCTGCATTACTCTTCCTTGGAAACCTTCTTAATGGCTGAAGAAAACCTTAAGTAAGTAACCTGTAATGATGCTTTGACAACGGAACAAGTGATTCAGCTTTTGGTTAGCCACACCCTGAACTATCCAAACATTCACTCAAAGGTCAAAATTACTCCATTTTTGAGTCTTAATTAACCTCTAGAACGCATTTGCCATAGACGCATATTCATTCCAACGTATTTGAGCTCGGGGCATCGCAACTCTTGGTCTCAGGGATCTTCAAACTCCTTTGGGAGCGCTCGACGCCCCTGGCCGAACTTGAGTCCTAGTTTTTAGGCACTGATATATTAAGGTTTGTAAAGAAAAATTAGCTTGCTACTAATGCTAACAAATTCAAGAGCACATGATTGTTGAAACCCACGATATTGATGAAACTATATTCTTTTTTTTTTCGTTTTCATCAACTAGGGGTGTCCGTTGGAAGTGTCTTTGCAGGAATGCATTTAACAGCTACGTCCCCTCTCCAGTGCCCATCCTACTGCCAGCACTCCGAACAAATAATTAAACTGATACATATAAGTTCAAGAAAGAGGCCCAGAATATTTGGTTTAGTATGGTTTGGTTTGGTCTATGGGGTTTAATTTCTCAAAGCGACTCAGGCTGGTGAGTGACGACGTAGTGGAGGGCTCCGGAAATCTCGACCACCTGTGATTCTTTACTGACATCGACCGGCATCAAGAAGACTTACTGAGCCTAATGGAAGGTAATGTTATTTGTTTAGGGCAGGAATCCAAACCACAAACTACAACATGCGAGGCGGGTGTACTGCTTAAAGGCAACAAAGGCTCGTTAGATGAAGGCGAATTAAGGTAAGCGTAGTAAATGCGTGATGCGAATAGAAGATACCTGTCGCTGGCATCGCTGCCAACTCTTAAGCGAATATTTAAAAAGGCACTATATGAGAAATAATTTTCATCTCTTTATGAATGAACGATAGCACCGCGAGGCGTCCAAACAGACCCACCTTGCCTCTTATCGTTTTAGAATGCCCATAATGTCTTTCTTTTGATGCCTCCTGTGTTGCGTTGGGGCAAGCGTTTGTTGCTCTAGCTCTCGTGTTATTGTTTGCGCTCAAGTCTGCTTGTATTAGTCACGTTTGATTTCTTTATGCATGTGTTTTGGTGTCTCTGAATTCTTCACCGTGTGCATATAATGTTTATAAGCTTGCCTATGTCAACGCTGTAGCCTCTTCCTAGCTTACGTCCGCCAGAACATCTCGCCAGGAACACGTAACACAATTACAGAAGACCAGAAATAAGAAAACAAATGCTTCCGCCGTGACGTCGGTAAGATGCGAGGATTCTATTTCATACCGGCTACGTCAGTGCTGCCACATGCGTGCTTACAAATGTGGCTATGAAAAAAGAACGCAAAGACCACTTTAGTCAAAGTTTATATTATGTACGGTTTAACCCGGATTCGCTCTGGCACGCAAACTGGTTGCTTTATAAAAAAATAAATGCTCAGTGTTTGTCACACTTCTCGGCGGACACATGACCAGCGCTATAAGGAAATATTGATTGATTGATTGATTGATTGATTGATTGATTGATTGATTGATTGATTGATTGATTGATTGATTGATTGATTGATTGAGTGAGTGAGTGATTTATTTATTTATTTATTTATTTATTTATTGAAAGACGCGGTAACTGTCTCACTTGTTTTCTTTGAACACCTCAACTGCGCTTTTAGGAAAGGGAGGAAGGTGGGAGTGAAAGTGGAAAGAGAAAAAGAGGGAAGGGTGGAAAGGTGGAGTGTGAGCACAGAGAGAGAGAGGTGCTATAGTGGAGAGCTTCGGAATAATCGTGACCACTTCGGGATATTTAACATGTTCTGACACTGTACAGAATAACCGGAAAGGCGAGTGGCTGCTCCCGACCCTCTGGGGTGGACAACCTAGGGGCTTTCGCCGTTTGCGGCAGAAGCTCCTTTGCCACCGGTGTATTGTATTTGTTGTGGATGCCGCCATTGCACTCGCCACCTCTTCAATGGAGAACGATGGTTGTTGTGACTCGCGCCTTTCTATCTTCCTCTTTCTTTCTCTCTCTCTCTCAATCCTCTGAATCCTCATCTGTCCGCCGAAGGAGCGGTGGTGTCTCAGCCAGAGCCAGTCGGCAAGCCCCTCTTCTCCTTGTTCCTACAGTCGCAACGACAACACCAATTGCATAGCACACCAACTGATGTGCAACGCCAGAATAGTAATTTTGTTGGGGAGCAGGAACATGGAAATACCTTTTTCATTTTTTCGCCGTGAGCATTTTTTATCTTAAGTCACAACTTTCGAAGAATATCTCTTTGCACATTGGTTATATGGCGCGAAATGACATTTATTACTACATGTTAGAGACACTGTCAGGCTCTAGGTGACAATTAAAACCTCCTTGGGTGTAGCTGTCTCCAGGCATATACTTAGCCGCAATACAAATTTGTTCGACTTTTACACAAGGCTAGTGCGAAGAAGCTCCAGTGTCTGCTTGCTTAATTGTTGCACTTCTATTTATTTGCAGGAACATTAAAGCCTTCATTTTTCATTATAGATTCGATGAGCATGGGTTGCGCATAATTCGTTTCTTTATGGCTGAAGGCAACAGATTGCGTGCTCACACGCTCAAAGCCGGTTTTGTTGTTGTTCTTGCGTCGATAACTTTCCAGTGCGTCATAGGTTGCGCTTTGCGTTCAGTGCCTCAATATATCCATCCGTGTATGCCGCGCTCAGGCGCCGTCTTTCTATAGCCTGCTAGTATAGCAGCTAATACGATGGCAGGGACTAGTCAATGCAACATGTGGGGAATATCGGGAAATTATTGATGTGCATTCAATAAAGACAGACAGCTTGAAATTCATTTGCGCGACATCTGTTGACAAAACAGGTCCCCCTACAGTATCCTTACTCTGGGACCACTTTCTGTAACACGAAATGTATTTATGTTACTTTCTATATTTTCGAAATATACTTGAAACTTGAAGAGCTAAGAAAATGAACATAGAACGCTGTCATCACTTGTGCTATGCAAGCAAGAAAAGAAAACAAGGGAGAGAAAGAGGCTTCGCGATGAAATATTTAAAACTTTTTTTTCACGCATAAAAGCAAGAGGCTTGAATATTGAGTAGTTGTAAGTTTGGGCTACGTTGTATAGACTGATAAAATGCAATACAAATTTACAACTAGTCTTCAGTTTTTACAAAGTTACACGCGTCAGCTATACAGACAAGTATGTAGATCGTGTAGCCGTGCAGAGCGGGTCAGAAAACTATGTCTCTATCCCAGACATTTGAATGGCCCTGTGAGATTCCGGATGCTTGGCCTTTGTCTCTTGGGCTTTGTCGTTTTGCACTAGAAGGGATGGTGAGAAAAAGCTTTTGTAATAGAAATTAGCCGCAACCATGCTGTGCTAGTGAATCGTAGTCTTGTGTGGATGAGGGTCAAGTATCAGCAACATGAAAGGGAATATACTACGAAGATTCAAACAGCGATCACTCCATAAATGTAGGCTCGGCTCGACTATTACCAGCCAACAAAACAGCATTTATTGCTGTCTACGGCGCGAGATCAAATGTGACATGTAGTGTAACACTGAACTATTGTTCACATTTTCTAGCTCAGGGGTACGAGGACGAAGAACGTGTTAGCCTTTTTTTATTTTTTTAATGCACCGTTCCTCCTAGCGAATAAGGCTTAGAAGTTATTTTTCTTTTAATTAAAATATCTGCCCCCTTTACCATAACTAGAAAAGTCAAAGTAAATTGTGCTTCGAGGGAACATTAAAGGATCATTTTTACATTGTGATTTCATGGCCCAAATTTTCATTTCACTGCAGAAATAACGACTAAGTTTGTTTTCTTCTGTAAGCTAAGCGCTCCTAAAATTCCCGAAAATGTTATTTCCTGCTGTATGCTGATATCAAAAACAAAACATCTGGGCTGATATGTTTTTACGAGCTATATAATGAATTTCACTTGCCGAACCACTGAAGATAATCTAAACAGTCATATCAGCTCATATGTAAAATGGACGAACTTGAAATAATATTCAAAATGAACGAAATATATTTTGCTTACAGTATTGCCAGCGCACACTGATTATATTTTTCTGCAATTTGGATTTAATTACAAGTACGCTGCAAGTTGTTTTCCTTATTTAGGATGTATGTAGAGGGTACAAGGGAACGTTATAGGTTGTTTATATACCATTTGTCTATCAATTTAAATTATGATGTGAGCCTTTTTTTAAACTACTCAATGTTTTCTTAACGTTCGAACAGGACCTTCTTGATCGAACACTTTCCTTAGATGCGGAATCAAAAACTATAACACCTCACTTCTACTGACATGACCTGAAAAATGTTCTAGTTATTTTTAGCCGCGTCTGTGGAACGTGGACTTCAAATAGTTTTCACTTTCGCGCACGTACTAGCCGCGAGGCCACACGCTTCAGGACTCGACAAGGAGGCTCGAGCGAGACAGGCAGCTTGTCTTGGCTCGAATCGGCTGCAGGCTGGAGCTAACGGGATCAGCTCTCATCCCGAACGTCAGCAGATAGACTGAGCGGTCGCTCCCTTCTGGAAGTGACGCTGGCGTTGTTCTCGCGTGAAAGGCCCCGGCGCGACGGCATCGAAGGGGGCGAGGCAATTTCACCTCACCGGGCGTCATTCATTCGCGACCTCCTACCAACGTGCGACCATTCCTCCTTTCCCGCCAGCCGTTGGCGCGTGGCGCCTTACTCTGTGATCGATCAATCCATGGGCTGCTGATTTGAATTGCCGATTTTGCGCGCAGCTCTCCCTTTCATTTATGTTATCGCGCAAGAGTCGTGTTTGTCGAAGCGGTCCGCTGCTGGCTTTAGGTTGGCCTCGACACGGACCGGGCGCAGCACGTCACGAGCCGAGCTCTGTTGAAGCCTAGTCTGATCTTTCGGCAGGCGCCGAGAAGCTGGGAAATCGGGAGAAAGAATAGAAGAAGCGGCTTAAGCGGACGATCAAAAAACTTGGGCGGAATACTAAGCATATCTGGCTGGGCCTTTACAATTGATTCTGTCATCCTCTTTCCTCCCTGCCTCTTTTTTTCTTTTTTTTTTATCTATCACCCTTTTGTTCCAGGCATCGCTTTTTTCTAGTAACTTTCACTAGAGGACGACGAAAAAGGGTTCGCCTCTTGCGCACAACACAATGGATTTGCCACCCTGACAGTGATGCGTGGAAAACGGAAAAGCTGTTTCACTCCGCGCTGACGATAAAATTGCTCTGCTGGCGGGTTCTCGATACGCGAGCGCGATTTGGTTTCGCTTTGCATGGGCGGACGCTGATTTGACGCGCGCTGCCTACATGGTGTGAGCGGCGCGATGGCCGATCTGGGCGACGCTTGCTCAATCAGGGGAGACAAAGATGCAGCCGCGTTTAGAATCGACCGCTTTGAGACGGGCAATGTCGCGAACACGACTGTGACATCCTGCCTGCTCAAACGCTTTCGTTTTATTGCATTTGGGTTGTGCAGTGAATGTGTACCGAGCGGCAGCTTGTCGCTGATGCTTTATATGCAACTGAATGTTTTCTAAAGCCCATCATTACCCTCGAATGTTGACTGTTGTAATTTTTACGATCAATACACATGGCTGACCGAAATAACAAGACATATCACAGGGCTCGAACGACATATACGCGAAAAAACGACGTTTCTACAACAGGATACATGATTATGTTATCACCTATACAAAGATATGGCAGAGACATTAATGCTCGTTTGTGAATCATTCGGCGTGGGGGGAATTCCCTTTTAGGTGACTTCGGCAGGATTGTATGTCGTGTAGCCTTAGAGATTTTTTTTTTTTTTTTTTTTTTTTTTTGGGGGGGGGGGGGGGGGAGGGGTGAAAGTTCCAAACTTAGTGGGTCATCGTAGCCTTTTTCTCAGAGAAGTCGACTCTCCTGTGCCGCTTCTCAAAGGCTTCCCTCGTGACCTTTTCGAAACGACGATACTTTAAACGAGAAGGGAAGTAGTCTCGTGTGCTCTCTTCCGAACTCACCCTTCCATATGAAAGAAGTTGCACAAGTTGGCAGCTTCTTGTAACTCGACCGTGCAGTCTATTCTCGTGGTGTCATAACCCTCCCACCATTCAAAAATCAGCTGATTTCCATATGCGAAAGAGAAATGAGCGCCGGCGCGCCGCTGCACCTGTGACCTATAGGTGCTCGGCCATATTGCCTGCCATCACACGCCGGAGGCATGCTCGAATTATACGATGCTGCGAGGGTTCAAATGATTGGCGCCGCCGCCGACACCGATTCCGACGGACTTTCTTTTTTTTTTTTTTCTCTGTACAGGCCGATATTAAGACTCTCGTGTTAAAAGGGAGGTGAGCACATTTTGAAAGAAAACGTTGCCCAGGTTGCCAGACGCTGTTTATTTCCGTCGAACTTCACACGACTCTGTTTCCCAGGTAAAAAAAAAAAAAAAAATTCTTCGTTGTCTCTTTATCGAGTCCAGTGCAATTAATTTCAGGGAATGGAAGTTACATGTCACCTCATTTACTAGGTTTTTCATTGAACTGATCCCCCTCGCAGCGTGGCTAGATATCATTTTTTTGTTTTATGTGCCCTTAAAGCACGAGCTAGCACAAACACTGTATTCCATGTACGGTGTAGTGTGTAGTATATCATGTTTTCTGTGAACTCATGATCAAACTTCCCTTCGACTTTAGTGACTCCTCCGAGCTACAACTCGAATAGTGACTCTAACTACTGTGTATATCCACCTTTGTCAAAATAGAACAACAGTGGAATACAATGCAGTACAATGCAATACAATTCAATGTACTGCAATACAATACAATACAATGCAATGCAATGCAATACAATGCAATACAATACAATACAATACAATACAATACAATACAATACAATACAATACAATACAATACAATACAACTGAATGATGACACACGAGTTGCGGTTAGGGGAATTTACACGTGGCAGCGATGCCCAAATGAGGCTGGTACAGATTTTCGCTTTCTTCTTATGTGTCCTCAAAAACAGGCTGAAGATCAAGATGAACTTAGCATGACGCAAGGGGAGGAAGTCACAGATTTTCTAAAGCCCATCATTCGCAAGTGCAGCTGCCGATCCCTCATTAGCCAAATGGCACCAATGAGACCATGATACTTCTCGAGATCACATGAATTCTCGTTCCGAGGAGAGTAGCAGTTACTTCCATAGAGCGGAGGAGGCGATTACGCGAGAAGAAGCATTTGTCGACATCTTCTAGATTGTCCTGAACTAAGCCGAAAAAATAAAGATATATGGTGCTGCTTTTTTAAATCGCAGAATAATGTCCCACCTGGAGAACAATTCTAAAGGTTTTCGACACTGCGGTAATATTAAATGTGGATATGAGAAGGTAAGCCAAATACAAGTAGCAGTAGCTTCAGTTCAACACAAGAGTAGTCCTGCGGAATGTCGCGATTTTCAATGAATTTATCATGTTTCATGTTGCTGAAGAAATGAAGATACAAACGTTAATAGGATAATATGTGTCTCCCTTCGCGACCACAGTCTGTTAGTCGTTCGTTTACAACGTATAAATTGCTTGTCGACCTGTGTCTGAAAACAAAAAACACGTTGACCTACAGACTAATGTATTTAGACAAACTACCATAAATAGGACCTTATTTGCTATTCTTAAAGGCCAGACTTCCGAAGTCCATGGGCGTTACGGGAGCCTTTTTAAGTGTAGTATTTTATTTCGATTCCTACGAAGGCGGAAAAGCATTTCTTAATCACTCGATCATCTTGCGGTAACCATTACGAGAACCATAATCGCTTCTCTACGCTTCTTTATGCGCCGTAGTTCGCTACCTTGAACCTTAACGGTGACCAAAATGCGCTAAGGGAGTTGGGCCTGTTTGAAGGTAATTTGTTCTCCCGCCAGAAAAAGGTGCCCTGCTTCCGTTTATAACCAGGGCACTGCTTTCGTGGGTGGGAAAGTCGCGAAAGGTGGCTTAAATCCCTTTCTCTTCTTTTAACGCCAACATGCATTTCATTGTAGACCGGAATTCCTATTACGATAAGCATTTGTCCTTCCTTTCCTCTTCCCCACCCCCTCCCCTTTTCCTGCATGCTTTCCGCATTGTGTTTATTCTCGCGCATTGCGAAATGGGCCGAAACGCGAGCCGCTTCCCCGAGCGGTGAAGACGCGTTCTAACGCTGCCGCGCTTATACGGGTAATTTTAAAGCGACTCGGTCATTTCGGAGAGACGGAGAATCTACGCTTTACTTACGGCTGGCGCACTCCTTTTCTTAAGCTATGCAACACTGGTAAATGCGCATGGAAGGAGCTGAACTGTCTGTACTAGGCGCAAAAGAAGGTCATCGTGACGCTTAAGGAGTGCTCGCTTTTCATGCCTCCCTTTGCACCTCTTTCTCTCTCTTTTAAACTGTCTCTAACCGTGAACTCTTTGTAACGACAAAACAGGAAGTAGCCGCAGCAGTGAAAACTACGGGACGCACATTGCTCCTTCTCAAGGGAACAACGACGGTCAAACGTGTTCGAAGCTTCATGCCAGGAACAACCTATTAGGAATGTAAAGCCCCGCGAGACTAATCAGCAGTATGGACGAAATGGGGAGTGCCGTAAGCAGACTGAAGCGACCTGCATATCATCATAGCCGTGGTTTTTCTAGCAAAGATCTGCTATTTGTTTTTTGTTTTTTCACTATCCTTATTTTCTCAAGCTTCGTATTTATCCCTTGGATCGAGAAGCAATCATGGCAAAGCGATCGCAGAGGTCCGTAATATGCAGGTAGTGCCTGAATCCATGCATACATACGCAGCTTAATGAAGTCCAGCCAGCGAATTTAAATTTCCGAGTGCTCACTCGACCAGGAAAGAAGGGGCTTAAGACTTATTTTTTAGCGTCTCTTTTTACTTTGTTTAGGGCCGTTCCTTTAATTGGGCGAATCGGACTGTCTGGCAGCGACGGCCTTCCGTAATGAGCACTGGTACGCAACGATAAGAGGCTCGTAGCGGTGTGCTGCAATTTTCCCGAGAGGACAGGGGAGTATTCTTGCTGATCAACGTGCAATCGTCAGCCATGGTCTCGTGTTCGCCATTTATCCATATATTAAGGATTACGGAGACTAATACTCGAGGCTCTGGTCCAACTTCCGCATTTTCACATAGCTAGTGAAACCTCTGATGTCGTCTAAAAATCTCTCTGAAATGAGAGTCTTGTGTATATATTTCTTTGAGAAGACGTTGAAATTTTATTATTTATATAAAAAGACCAGTGAATGGCAACTAAAAGTAAATATCAGCAGTGAAATAAGCATATACTACACGGAGAGAAATTGTCAGAAACGCGAGAACCGCAAAAGATGTCGATAGCTGGGTTATTACCTGACAACTAACAAAGACATTTGCAGGGATAAAAATTCGACAAAAGTTTTACAGTTGCAGCAAGTGAAATGATGTAATGAACACATCTGCAGTCCTTAATTCACAGCGTCCGCATTTCAAGTCTTATAGAGATTTTCCTGCGATAATATTATCCCCAAAACCTAAGATGGGATATTTATCCGCATCTCATGATAATATCTTGGCACTTACGTACGACTGATAGTGAAGCGCAAGAAGGTAGTGTCGTAATAGGTACATTTACAATGTAAAAGCAGGAAACATGCAAATATTATAACAGACAGATAAACTAAAACCATACGACATCAAACTGCAGTACGTTTTAAATGTGTAGCACCATTCAGTGTCTTTTATTTCGTAGTTTCAGCATATATATTTTGAAAACATATATCATGTCTTCAGAACGCTAAGGAATTACTGATGATGTATTTGCAGCAAATAAGCTCTTCATCCAGATAACGCAAGCGTATCCTATTATTATGACCACCTACGCAACTTTTCTTAAAAAAGAAAGAAAAAAAAAAAAAAACGGGCGCGTCCAGCACGAAAGGAGAGAGTCAAAATAAAACTTATAGAACGTGTTGAATAGGCTTATTGGGAAATATTTGAAGCTGAAAGCTGATATTAGCGCTGTTTTGCATGCTTACCGATGTTTTAGTGGCCGTCTTTTCAGTGCCTCCTGCGTGGATACTCGTTGAAACACTCCTGGAGCCAAAACTCTCCCTTCATAGGCTCAAACGCCCGTGTCCACGAAGTAAATCGAGCTGGCACGCCGCCTCTCGGTAACCAGATAACACACCACAGCCTTTTTAAACGCCGAAAACTCCGCGGAACCAGCTTGGGCATCACGCGCGAAGCTATTTATACAGCCAAGAATGATGACGATTCTTCTGCTGCGTGCACACGGGCCGACAAGTGCGCCTTAGCCTTCGTGAGGACGAGTTTCACTCGGAGAAATCCCCCTCGGTTAACTCGGAGCCCTATTAACTGCTTTCTAGAACAATGCTCTAAACGAATGCGGCGAGAGTACGGTAGTTGCGGAGTAGGAGTGAAGCAAGCACGGAAACAAGTGGCAAGAAGGAATGGCAGAGAGAGAGAGAGAGAGAGAGAGAGAGAGGGGGGGGGGGGGGGGAGGGGGGCATAAAATTGGGCTCCTCCGTGGTTGCGAAGATTTAGGACAGAGCTTGCGCTCCGATGTGTCTCCCGTGGCGATATACATTGTTACGACCGTCCGGGCTTACACCCCGACCACCAAGGATTTGCCTGTCGTGCGTTTGTGCTTCGAGATAGCGGCCTGCCAGTTCTCTTGGCCAATGCGTGGCATTTATGGGCTGGTTTCGCTACATTGTCCAAATTGTTTCGTCCGGTACACTATTCTGACAACACCAGCACTCATTGCACACGGTTGAACGAAGTTATTTCTTTGCAGAAAATCTAGCTGGTGCCCAGCCTTCGTACTTACGTTCTAATCTCATAGCATATTCCACACAATTGGAGCGCGCTATTTTGGAACTTTTCACCACCAGTTGTCAATGGTCGCTTGAACAGTGAGGTAATGCGATTATCTGCATATGCCCTACTCCTTCAGGTTATTATTTTGTGTTTAGAACGCCACGTGTCAGAAGAAATTATCCGAAGAGGTGGCTCAGCGGTTTTGACATTGGGCTGTCTCAAGGTTGTGGGATCGAATTTTGGCCATGGCGACTTCAATTTTGCTGAAGAGAAAATGCAAAATATCTTCGTGTATTGTGCGATGTCGGGCAAGTTGAGTACCACCAAGTGAACTGAAACCCAAGCACTCCACTATGGCATCTTTTGTGACCCTTGCACAGATACGCAATGCCAGTGTATTGAAAAAAGCACCTGTAAACATACGATCCCGATTTCAAGAGCATTTGATGCGTTTAGAAGCAAGGAGTACGCCCTATAAAAATTTCTGTGTCTAAAGCTTAATGGAATGGAGATTTGCAGCGCAGGATTAACACGGACGAGATGAGAAGAACGCAAACTCGTCCCTGTTACTGCTGCGCTGAAAATTACAGTATGCAAAACCAACTAGCCAATCCCTATGTTTAAGCAAAATAAAGCTTAAGGGTAATAAACTCGTTAAATCAGGCTTGCTATGCTCAAGATGCACATACCCTTACTTAAGTCTCCTGGAAGCCCAGATGTTCACAGAAAGCGTTTGCAAACGACGTATCGCTGCTAAAGCCGCTCGATGCAGAGCGGTATGCGACAGCCGGTCACCCGTGCGGCGCCTGTAGAAACGCGAGAAGGGGTCGATTAAATGGCTGGAACGCAATGCGCCCTACGCGTATTCAGCCGCGGCAGATTGCTGTCATGTGATCGCATAGCTTCGGTGCCAAATAGGGGCTAGCTAGAGTGACGAAACGATAATGGCTGCGTTTCCCAACAATGTTCGCACTTCGGAATTTGTCCCTCGCAAATTGCACAAGCGTATTCCTCGCGATTTCAGCCCGTGTGACAGCTACTGTTCTCTGTTGACTCGACTCGTGTACAGCACACTTTTATCGTGTAAATGTCACTGAAGTTTCGCTGCTTATCTGCTCAGAAAAAAAAGGATACTTCACAAAAAGTAGCTTATGCAATGTGTTTTCTGCAAATCAGGAAAAGTGCTAGAGGAATGCTCATCGTGGATCGGAACAAGTATTTGAATAACAAATAGAAGTAAGGCATATAAGAACGGGCAACACAGAATTCATGAAATTGACGTTGTCCGCGAGATTTCGGAAATAGTTGGTGGCTGTCCTCTTCCTGCCTTTAACACGAGGCCACAGAATTTTGTGATACTGTTCCTGCATCGAGAACACGAGGTTTTTCTTCTCTGCAGTTAACTACTCGAGCTTACGGCCTTCTAAATTAACAGCAACAAGGCATGATTGGCCTAAATACTCCAATATTGGATCCTTGTACACCCGAAGCTTAATGCGCATTCCTCAGCCCAGCGTTTTTGCCGCTACAAAAAGCAAAAGGTTGGAGTAGTTGCATCTGTTCAAAGCCCAACTGTACGCGTTTTTTGGCACAAATACACGCAGTTATAAACTTATACGAATTTTTGCAGGGGCCATTCGTCGTTGATTCACTGCCTGCACTGTGACTCTAGTGTAAATTTGTGTTAATGATTTGTTGGTACCTTGAATCTTTATCGCTGTACGGGCTCAAGAAAAAAAAATATCGATAAAGTTAAATTGAAGTGTAGTTGAAGAATGGAGCACCCAATTTACGATGCTGAAATCGCCGATGTGTTGAGCTTACTTATGTTGCCCTCGTGACCGCACACCGAGTGGAACGCACTTACGTATTCTGAAGGCGTGCAGTGTATTGTGTACCCGTGGCACAAAATTACCTTCTACCTTGTGCAAGTGCCTGTGACGATGTCGTGCGTACAGTGAGATGGCGTGAAAATTGCCATTACAAATGTATTTTTTTATGCTATGCTCATGGTGTCATTCAGTATTACAATGGAGGCTTACAAACAACAAACTATACTCATGAGAGAGACAATACAAAGACACGTTGCATTCAGCTATGCGAGGAACTATAGAAAAAGCCTCGCATAAATAAACTCCATGTTATTGAAAAACATTTCAACACGGGCATTTTTAAATCACTGCATGGTGATCTCACTAGAAAGGACAACTAGAATCAAAAAGGAAAACAATACAACGAAGGGGAAACACACGCGCTAACAGAAATTGAAAACAAAATTAGCGGGGAACGGGTGAACGCTGCTATTAGTTATATTCGCGACCAAGAAATTTTGATGTTAGTAAAAATAATTGAATGACAAAGAAAAACCAAACATTAGTGCGCATGCTCATAGTTGGAGTGCTGTCTCAACCTTAACAGAGGAAAGAAAACGAATAAAAAGCATATAATTTCAAGCCTGTCGAATTGTTTTAGAGAATTAAAATGGTATGAAAGGATGCGCAGGATACAACAGTGCGAAAAAAAGTTCCATTATCAAATTGTTTTCGAAAAGAAAGAGCTTCTGAATGCTCTATTTCTGCACACCTAATTGCTTATTTTTGTTATATAATCCTCATGCGATGACTCATAATGAAGTGAAAAGGGATACTTTACGCATGAGAGGTCAATTAGGGAGAGAAAAAATGTCTTCAAAAATCTTTGAGCGAAGCTTGGCTCTGCGGTGTTCTTATGCTTTTCAGACTACCACTTGTTTATAAACTGTAACGCGAAATCGTATATCTGTAGCTAATTGTTTCTAAGACGTGAAGAACAACATATTGTTTTGCTTTTCCTAACTTGTTTTGGTCGACTGCCGTGGATAGATCTCATACAGTTATTCATGTTCTAAAATTGAACGAATATTCAAATTGTACAAAACCTCTCTGGTAACCCGATGACATTTCTTCACTGTTTCTGCTCAAGAAACCAAGCTATTTTGGGGGCTTTGACAACACTGCAATCTGCATGTCGATTTCAGCATAAAATGAGGTCAGATAGTTTTTAGTAGTAGCATTTGGACTCCACTCTTATAGTTTATCCATTTATGGCACAGCAGACATCATTTAAGGTTTTCTTGTCGGTAAATTGCTTGCACGCTGTCACTTATTAGGTTTAAATTCGTCTCTCATTTTTCGGAACACATATGTATTCAATCAATATCCCTTTTAATCACACGACAGTCATCATTCTGGTATTTTTTCTGCATAATGCACCTAATCTGCAAACATTCTCGTACACGAATGTCGTCTCGGGAAATGTCACCTGTGCGAAATTAAAAAGCCCGAGTCCTAAGTCATATCCTCCAGGGACACCTGATGAAATATCAATGATGTATATATCCTCTTTATTTACTATAAAGAAACTGACGCCTTGCACGCAGTAGTTTGAAATCCATGAAATAATGTATTAGTAAATGCCATATCGTGATGCTTTTTGTATGTTAATTCGCTAGGAACGTTATCGAACGCCTTTTATTAGATTATGATAAAGTTGTCTGCGGCACCGTTTACCTTCTTAGTTTTAAAGTCACTAAACTTCTCGTGTATTTGATTATGCTTAAGCATTCTGTATATTATTTGTATTTCTTCTGTAAACTTCTACTAGTCTTTTGTGAACAATGGCAGGCTTTTATTCCGCCTTCTTGTTAAAGTCCAAAAAAAAAAATCGCGTAAGTTCTGAAATTTACGCTTAAAGCAGGAAGAAAGTTCGTGTGTAGAGACTTCAACTAGCGTTTCTAATACACCGAATGTGAATCTAGAGCAGCATTACTCTCTGGCGTATTAGGAGTTTGCATAAATATACGCACGTCGACTGTTATCGATCCATACGTATTTTAGATTCATTTGATAAAGAGAACAGTTATGATCGCGTATGCCAGACATAACAGTGGCGACGCGCATTCATCCCAGTTCAACTGCGAGAAAAAAAATCCAATATATGAATTTATCTCGTAGGCTGCAACGCACTATATGTAAGAACAAATGAATGAATGAAATTAGCCATTACATTACTTAGTTTATGGCCAGCACGGGAAAAAGCCAGTTGATTTCATTCAAAATCGAAAATATTGAGGTGTGGTCGGGTAACAGTACAATTTATTTTATTGTGTCAGCTTTAATAATGAATTCTGATAAATCAGCCACTGAGCTTTCTTGTGTTTGGTAAAGAGAACATACCGATAATTTTATCCATTCCTAACATCTATCTGACGCCCTATCTTCTAACACTCGTCCACATAAATTCTCTTTTAAGGGATGTTTTCAGGAACTAGGATAGATATGCCTCCGCAGTGAATAGTCGTATCATGTGCCCACTCTACTTCATTCCAGATGTCTTTTTTTTTTTTTCATTGTGCACACAACTCGCGACTAGAATAACCTTCCAGTGGCCTCAGGTTTATTTCTGACCCTGCTATATTCAAGACTACTATCGAGGAAACTATGTTATCTTCATGGTCACCACGCAATCACCATTGGTAACCGCCATTCATGCACTGAACCGTCATGGAATATCCCGCCTGCGGCTTTAGAGGTTTAAATAATTAAAATTAGTAAATAAATAAGATATGAAGTGACTCGGAAAGGCTGCACCATCTCCCACATCACTGTTCAACCATGATTCCATTCTGATTGCAACTGCGGCATTGCCACATCTGTGAGACTACAAAAGTCATCGACTTTGTTCTTGACACTTGAGTAGTTTATAAGCAGGAATGAGACATTTTTGTGCGAATAATCACTGGGCAAATTAGATGGAAAAACTTGCGCTGTGATGACAGACGTACGCTGTGATGACAAACGCTTCCAAATGTAGGACGTCATCAGTTCAGTTCAGTTCAGTCGTACAGTCGTGTCCGACTCTTCGTGACCCTATGTGCCATATCACGCCACGCTTTCCGGTCTCTCACTATCTTCCTAACATCACATAAATTCATCTGCACCGCCTCGAGGATGCCATCTAACCATCGCGTTCGCTGCCTACCTCTTCTCCGGCGACCCTCAACCTTTCCCAACATCAAATCTTTCTCCAGCGACTCCTCTCTTCTCATCAGATTACCAACGGACGTCATACATAATCCAAAATTGGCGCTACAAACTTTTATGACTATTAGCCAAGTTCTAAAGACATAGCCTTTTCCTACGTTGAGAGTTATCTTTCACGGGCGCATTGTTTTTTTTGCCCTTTAACTTTTCGCATTGCACAAATAAAATTGGCTTTTTTTTTTATTTTTGAAGGAAACAAAATTTTAAATTAAAGGCTTAACTTTATGTTTCTTATGCTTTCCAATTGTGTACGCTATTTCAGTTGTGACAGGAATAATCTCATGTTTAGTCTCTTATACACTTCTGGAACATGTTTTTCACCTTTGGATCATGGTTCGTGGTCATTATAGTCCTGTATGTCGTGGAAGATAAGTTTACCTTGTCTGGCTCGATTTTCAAGATCGTTGACTTTTTGTTAGCACCGACTGCACAACCTGCTTTTAGTATGCTACCTTGAGCTCTAACTGTATCAGAGCTAAGTCAGATCAAAAGAGGTGTAGGGCTGGTTATATCTTAAACGGCAGCCCTTTTTGAAATCTGAGACGTGTAAACGCTTATGTACTTAGCTACATCTGTGAGTTTTCCGTCTCGTTACGACCGTTATTTAGTTCAACATCTCTGCACACAATAAGCAGTAATAAGTAACTCTAAAACGTCGTAAGAGATTAAAAGGATAACGCGACTGGCACTTCTGCAATGAGTGGGCTCTAATTCAATTGTGCAGTGCTTCGGTTGAAACCGCCAACCAAGAAACAGAGCCCATTTCGCAAGGCGACACTTCGCTATCCTGAGTGAGCACGGGCATTGTTGTGGCGGTTCCAAGCCCCTAGGACCTACTTCACAGCGCATGTTACAATCCAGACATGTTCTCAGCGTTAAAGAAACGCGGATGCAAGAGAGGTTACAATTACGGCCGAACAAGCGTTGGCCGCGGGGTCTGACACAACCCACAGATCTCGCTTAGAGGAACCTCACGCGCGCCTATATTGCACGGGCAGCCTAAGGAAGAGTTCATGAACCACCTTGAAAACTAAACTCTCAACCGGCCGCCATATAAGATGGCGGTCACGTGGTATTCTTTCGTTGTGCAGCGTCGTCCCTCCACCTGGCGGAGGACCTCCGGTACCGACTTCAATACCTGTCATCGGCTCCTCGGTTTCAGCGCAGCTTTTAAAGGAGCTGTAAGAGCAGCTGCAGACAATTTTGGCTTTTAGTAAGAAAAAAAAATTGCGGGGACCCTTATGCTCTGTCTTTAAGAATGTGACGCGACGGCATTAAAGGCGCCCGCTTGCTGCCAGTACATATATATATATATATATATATATATATATATATATATATATATATATATATATATATATATTATAAAGTCATAAAGACAAGCTTAACCAATCTGAACGAATATGCTTACGTTGCCTACGGATAGTACGTCTAAGGCTTCAAGGTTTTTAGAAGCCTTATTTTTATGTCACCTCTTCATCTGCAAATAGCGCCTCCACTTGGTAGCTCCTTCAAAATGGACCATGTCAGATGGTCGCGTGGCGTCAGGCAACTCTACAGTCAATCAGAGTTTGGCCATGCCAGTCGCTAACAGCCTCATTTCCCATCCATTCCCGTGTTTTGTACAAGTGTTATTTCGAGTGCTCTATCGAGGGTGGAGGTGCAACCTTCCCCGGTTAAAACGTTCCCGGAAGATAGGGTCGCGGGAAAGATGTCCCTGGAATAAAAGGGCCCTGAAAAAGCGGCCGCTAGGAAAAAATGTCTCCAGACCAAAATTTGTCCCTAAGAACGAATTTTTCTGGAATTCACATCGCTAAAAATTGCATATTTTGTTTCTTTCATTCTTTCTATTTGGGTTCTAGAACCTCTGAACGCCTGACATGTTTACCTGCACTGCAGAAGGAACTACAAGAAAGCATAGTGAAAGAGGTCACCATAACATCCCATACCGCTAGTTTATTTCCAGAACGCGTAGTACCCAGCTCCGCACCTAACTGAGCAATTATTAGAACATGTCTAATCAGCTGCATAATATTAGCCACTGAGAAGATACAACCGACACGGCGCATAGTAATCTTGGGGAACCACGCAATACAGAAGGCGTCACTAGAACAGCCCCGTAGACTTTCTGGTGACGGCGTTCTATTTGTTATGAACACCTCGTATCAGTTCGATGTTCGGTCACTTCGAAGCTGACAGGTAGAAGCGCTGTATAAACATCCTTGCAGCTCGCCGAGGGGACACGAAGTCTATGCCTTATAGCGCAAAGGCTACAACATGGGGGAATAAAAAAAGCTGCAGCCGCAAAAAGTACAAAGTTTCTAAAATAAAACCCTAATGGAATATGTAACGTAAAATCAGTAAAGTTCAGTGACACTAAACTCCTTCCTGATAAACTACACACACAAGGCGAGGCGAAAGCCTGGGGCTACTGTACGTTTGCACTTGTTTGGGAACACTTTTTTTTTTCCTATTTCGCAAATAGGGACATTATTTGGGGGACGTTTCTACCGGAACCCACTCTAGCCCATCACCTGGTTCTCGTTTATTGTTTATTCTTCTTGTTTGTATTTGTTCTTGTATTTCTTGTTTATTGTTCGCTAGACTTTGAGCGTTTACTAGCAGCGAAAGTGTTTTCGGCGCCGGAATGACACTTCAGAACTGCGTTTGGTTCTCTTTGAAGCAACTCTTCTCCGTCAGTTCATCTGCGTCGGTCCTAGATTTTCGTGACGTATCGAAAGACGGGGGAACTAGCTGTAAGTCTTGTGTTAAAACTGAATTTTTTAACATTTGCAGCGCTCACCTTGTTCATGGCGTACGATGCGTCTGTCTAGGCTTCATTGAGCTCTAATGCGTAAGCCCTATACAGGATCTCCAGGCTGACTTTACCCGAGGGTTAAAGAAGAGGACATTTGAGATAGGCCAGAGAAAACACTTGTATGAAGCTGCCAGCCCCCTGGTACACCATAGACATTTTTTTGCTGTTAACTAATTATTAATTAAGAATTTTTCTAATTTACAAAGTATTGCCCATAAAAATTAATCCGATTCGCAAAGTTGCAGAGCACCTTGTGAAACCCCTTTACATTTATTTCCGATAAAGAAAGTTTCACGTGTATCGCTTTCCCAAGCGCTAAAGAAAATTCGCGAAATACAAAGAATATCATGTGACTAACTCATTCGGGCGCCACGATTGTGGGACTCTCAATCGTGGTTTCAGCGAACGAAATTAGCTTCGTGCATGACTCGATAGCCCAGTCCATGCGATAGGCTGATATGTTGGCGATGGTTGCAGCCATCGCGGTGACCTCGCAGTGACTTACACCGTCACATGCGCCGACTGCCTGAAGCGGACGAACAAACCCCCGCAGATATATCGGCCTGCCGCTTTAATGGGGTTGTGGAACGAAGGCCGACTCTAATTTCGTTCACTGAAACTTAGGTTGAGAGCAGCACCATCGTGGCGCACGAATGCGCCCGTCGTGAGTGAGTGAGTGAGTGAGTGAGTGAGTGAGTGAGTGAGTGAGTGAGTGAGTGAGTGAGTGAGTGAGTGAGTGAGTGAGTGAGTGAGTGAGTGAGTGAGTGAGTGAGTGAGTGAGTGAGTGAGTGAGTGAGTGAGTGAGTGAGTGAGTGAGTGAGTGAGTGAGTGAGTGAGTGAGTGAGTGAGTGAGTGAGTGAGTGAGTGAGTGAGTGAGTGAGAAGACTTTATTTACACCGACATGGACCTCGGAGCAGGGGCTCAGCCAGGGGGAGGGTCTCCTTGCCGGCTCTCCTCGTCGTGGGATATTTCTTTTTTTTTTTTTTTTGTATTTCGCGGGCTTTCTTTGGAGCTTGGAAAGACAATACATGTGACGCTCTCTTTATCGGAAATAAATGGAATGGGGGTTCTGGAAGGGGCTCTCCAACTCTGCAACTCTATTGATTGTCTGAAGGCAATAGTCAGTAAGTTGGGAAATTTATCTGAATTGCTATTTAGTTAACTACAAAACAAGAATTCCTTGCTATGCGCCAGATGGCTGGAAGCTGTATACATTTGGCCTCTCTGGCCCACCTCAAATGTTTAATTTTTTAACACTTGGTTTCGACGCCCAGTGTGTGTGTGTGTGCATATATATATATATATATATATATATATCGTTTCCGATGCCCTCAATACGATACCATGGCAAGTTCTTTTTCCACATGTAAATTATATGCCGTGCAAATATCAAATACAAAAGCTTGTGAGATCGCCTCATGTCAAACAAAGGTCCTGTTGGGTCGCTTCAACGCTATTCAGTAGGCACTGAAGGCAAACATTGCTGTAGCAAGCCTGGCGACTCAAGCTATAGTTCGCATACGCTTTCAGAAAATGCATAATGAGGGAAACGTTTGAAGTCTATGTCTCACAGGCTGCCTCAGCATCTCGTTCCTTCCACAAATAACGAATTTGCCCTGGTGCAGCGTGATTTGAAAGGAACCTATTCCGTGACCTACGCCTAGCCTGGTTAGCGTGTAAGCTTAATGTGCAGCCCGCTATTGCCAGCTCGCCGAATGAGCGGCCCGCTTTCTAAAGCCCTGTTCGCGCACACAAATTTGAAACGTTTTGTAGCCTATTCGTGCCCTATCGAATTGCTTGCCAGTAGCAGTTTTTTTTTTTTTTTAAAGGCGAAAGCCCTGCTAGGCTTATGGTGAAAACCTCGCGTTCGCGAAATGTGTTTGCAAGGTTCCGCGAGATATGTCCGCGAGATGTCGCATTAGGCTCTGACGTCGACATGATTTTCCTTTTCGGGTTGTTAGGCTTTCATTCCCTTATGTCGAGGGGATGAAAGCCTAACCCCCCCGCCTTCCCCTGCTTTTGCTTTGCGTATCGAAAACATCTGTTTGCTAAGTATAACCGCTAGCACGCTTCGTGAGTTTCAAGAGCAAAAAATAGCTACTCTTTATATGAGATTTTCCCGCTCGCAATAAAGGCGTAAATGCCACTAGGGGCTGTTAGGTTTGAAGTGCAACTATATTCATTAATAATGAAGGTTGTTATCCCCCGACCTACAAAACTTTTGTCGTGTTTAAGCGTTATGGCGCAGCGATAATTATCTTTGGGATTTTCTGCACGCGTGGGATGTCTCATGTGCTTCGACGAATACTCTAAAGAAAGCGCTTTACTCAAGATTAGTTGGTTGGGTTGTGGGGTTTAACATCCCAAAGCCACTCAGGCTATGAGAGACGCCGTAGTGGAGGGCTCCAGAAATTCTGACCACCTGCGGTTCTTCAACAAGCACTGACATCCTACCGCACACAGACGCATTGCTTTTCGCCACCATCGAAAAGCGGCCGCCGAGGCCGTGATTCGATCCCGCATCCTTGGGAACAGTAGTCGAGCGCCGTAACCACTGCGCCACTCCGGCGGGGTACTTGACGAAAGAATGGACGAACTTTGGCTTAAACTTTTTATTGAATGTGAAGTGTTCTCCTAACCCTACTCGGTCATCTCCAAAATCAGTATCGTTGAGGGCTTGCATGCTCGCGTTACAGCGTTTTCATCCGCTGAACCGCGTACAAATCAGGAGGAGCATTTACCGCCGTGACGCTACCGTTCCTCTCAGCTACTCTCGTCTGATCACCTGACATCTGACTTCTTTCATGCGCCTCACGTGAACACAGACGAGTTGGCTTTCAGAATGTCTCCATAGTCACTGCACCAGCGCTTGACGTCCATGATTACCTTCGTTAAAACTTCAAGTTTGGCTAGTTGATAACGGCTTGCTGGAATTCTTTTCTAGCCGTATATAAAACAGACACAAGCGAAGATGGCACACACTACCGGATGTTCGTGTGTGTCGTCTTCTTTGTGTCTGTTTTTACATACCATTAGGAAATGATTCCAGCAAGTCCATGAATAAGTTGGTTCGCGCGCTCGCCTATCTTCATTTATCGGCGCTGCTACTGACCAAAGCTCGGCGAGAATCGCCGAATAATGTCCGAGTCGGTTTCGGGTCCGAAGGGTAATAGCCTTCAGGGCGGCCATATTAATAGGACCCACCAAAGGCGCGCCGACAGGCCGAGGCATAATCGAAGGGCCATGTCCGCTACACGCATTCCTTCCGCGCCGCCTGCGGCTTGGCGCTCCATTTATTCTCCTAGCGCCGTTACGTCTTTATCAGGAATCGCACATGGAGTGAGTTCGGCAACGCCCTGGACGTTGACTTATTTGTCAGATCCCGTTTCTACGGCTTCCGCACCGGCCGGTGAGCGGTGACCACAAGGTGCTCCGCCTTCGCCTATCAAGTGTCATCTCTGCCAGACGGGGCTCGTTTATCCTGGCAGGCTGTGCCTGGCCTTTAAGGACGGCGGCAGCTTGCCGAGACGTGACAACCAGCTCGAGAGGCAGTCAGCGATCACGAACCCCGAGGAGTCTAGCGTGCGTCGGTTGCGACGATGAGAGGGAAGAAGGTCGATCAATGGCGTCGCTCGACGGCGAATGCCACGGCCCTCCTTTTCTGCAGTGCTAATGGAAAACGCCGGCTATTTACCCGCCTTCCGGAACTGGGATGTCCACGAGAGGAAAGGCAGGAGTACTGTTTTACTGGTATACCCGTCTGTCCATCTTGCCCTTGGGTTAGCTTGCACAAGTCGATGCTGTGGGCGCCTGATCGACGCTGCGGCAGCGAGAAAAAGGAGCCTCAGAAGGTATCACACTTATCTTGCTTCGTTTAGTTGTTAATTTGGTTGTTGTACGCTGATACAGTGGGCTAGTCAATCGAAAGATCAAAGCGAGCCTTCGTGAAAAGGGTAAGTGCCTTGCCTGAGGCGCGGTCTCCATTAGGGCTCAAATGAGCCATGTTGTGTGTTTTTCTAGAGCTACCTGTTGAGAAGTCATGCAGGTTAATAACGCCACCGCACAACACTGAGATAATGTTAACTGACGAGGAAGATAGCTGTCGATTTCTGCTGCTTTATTTATTACTTTACCAACGATAAAGGAACAGGTGCCATTAACGTCAGTTCAGTGGGCTCTGACCATCAAAAAATTAATGCAGTGAGAACGATGAACAAATTTATCTGCGGCGAACTTTTTCGCCTATTGTGAAGATTTCATCAAGAATTGGATCAAAAGTTAAAACGTAGCTGTTTTCCTTTTTCTTGGCGTTTTTTCGTTTTCTCTTCTTTTTTTTCAGATTAACCTCCTTCGTATTAATTTTGGAAAATCCACAACCGTTCAAATGGAATACTTATAAAAATCAGCACTGTCAACTGTAACGGCACACTTCATCTAGGGACTTCTAGGGCTTTTTGGCACCGCGCAATATTTTTTCCTTCGTCGAGAATTACGCCAATATTTAATTTTTGATGCCACTTGCACTTTGTATAGATACCCGTCTATGTATGCCTTCGAGTGCATTTGAATTTACATAGGTTTTCGACGAAATGCAACAGTCATTACCGTTTTAATACGACATGTGTTTTACCTCTCGTTCTGCAAACAATTAGGCTTCGGCTTCGGCTTTGTAAGCGAAAAAAATACGGGCAACACTTAAGCTCCGCCTTTGAGGGTATGACGCAGTAGCGTAGGCGGCCGCGTGATGTATGAATCCTCGCTTTATAAAACTAAGGCCGTATAGCAGATCGCACAAATCATGCAAGAATCAGTGCTCGGCCATGTCCAGCACTGTACCGTCTGCCATGCACCACCTGCCAGCGCCATGCCCTTGATTTTTTCCTCACATCGCCGACGCCGGATTTTCTTGAGAACAAGTCATTTACATACCATTGTGTTAAAATCGCGGGCATACCTCATGTAGGAAGTAGTTAGCAGGTGGCACGGCTGGAGCAGGATACATGTAAGAAGCTTGCGTGAAGCGATGCATGCTGGGTAATCTGCCATGTGATCACCGTAGTTAGCAGACGACGCAGTACCACACTGCAGCACAGCCACGTTTGCATGGTCGCGTAAAAACTTTGATAGCATTGTTGAATCTATACTCAAGAAAAGCGAAAAGCCTGAGCGTTGCTACTGCGCAGGGTGCATCACGTTTGCTCTCCATAACATTATCAACTAAATTCCTCATCATTATTATCGCTACTGTCATCATTGTCGTTATCACTAATTGCAGCATCGTTGTCATCGCTTCTGTTATCCTCACGGTAGTCAAGGAGAATGATGATGTGCGTTTCATGATCTCGGGCGTGGCGCAACTGAAGGACATTTATGAAGAAAATGACTTTCAACCTGACTGGGTTCTGCTAGTGACACGGCGTTTATATTTGCGTGCCTTTTAGTTGTGTTTTCGATTTTGCAGCTCAGCAACGGCTGGGTGCTTTGTGAATAGTCTTTGCGCATAGCCTTTTCTGTACATAACAGCGTGTAATAAATACCATGTCTGAAAGAAAAATTCAGCGTTCGGCCGGGGGTCCGAGAGATTGACGTTCGATTCCCGGTGGAGACTAGATTTTTATTTTTCTGATGACGTCTACATGACGTCATTTGATTTACAATTCTAGTGTGACCGGACGGACGCCGACAGTGTGAGCCACTGAAGGCTGTCAGCCTTAATAAGCGCGCAGATATGCTGGCGCAAACGAACAGGCCCACTCCTTCACGATTCCAAAAATGTCGCCATTAAGTTAGTGAAGAAAGACAAGGACAACAGACAGACTGAAGGCAGGACACAGCGCTGCTAACAGTTGTTAGTAGTTATTAGTTGTTACATCGATGCCACATCGGGCAAGTAGAGAACTAGGCGCCAGAACTAATATCCGTGAATGTCGGGGATGTCGACGCATGGCCGCAAGTCCGGACCCATAGCGCTGACGTACGCGCTTAACGTGGTCTACGCCACATTGCTTGGCCTTTTCTTCATAGCGCGCCCGATGTTTTGGGCGCAGCATTGACGTATACGTTCCTCAGCAATCTGCCAACATTTTGCACGTAAGTGGTAGCGGACAAGTCGCAGCACTTTTTCTCAGTGGACGGTCGAAAACGACAAGGCGCTCGGTCAATTCACAAAAGTCTGGCTGCGTCAATTGCTGCCAAAGACGATGTGGCGGATTACCAAGCATGTATCGCTTCATGCAAACTCTCTACAGGCGGGTTGGGACGAAGTTTGGAGGAGCGGTCAACTCGGCTAGATGATTTGACGTGAGAGGGTGAGATAGAAGTCAACCTTCCTGTACTATTGGACCCCAAGTGATGTAGGTACTCCTGGTCCAGGCAGTCACATTCTTACGGCTTTGTTTCAGTAGCATTGTAGGTTGAGACTACACGCTAACGACTACGTGTAGGATGATAAAAGCATCAAATAAGTACTTACAGATTAATCTAGTAGCGAGGTACACGTACTCGGGCGAGATTCCGCAAGGGGGGCCATAGCCGGGAGCCATTATTGGTATCGAAACATAACCTTAAAGGTAGAGTTTGAGTGCACCGCATATATTTCATTATTTGCACCGAAAACACTTTAAACTAAAGCTCTGACAAGGGCTGCGGATAAGAACAGAACATCATTCTCTCAACCTGCAAGAACTTTAAAGCGAAAAATACCGAGATTTAGCACCTAAAAAGTGGTGTTTTCCTTCGTTCGGGACCGTGGCATGGAAAGTCACACCAAATGGATTGTGTCAGCCAAAATGCTACTGAAGGGGCAAACATTCACTGCCTGAACATCTCTGAAAGTGAACCTGCTCTTTTAAATCTTAGGTAAATGGTATATATCACCTATGGCTATGCATTTCATTTCGTTTGCTCACAACGATTTGAGCCAGTTCTCTGTGCACTTTTCCATTTTCGTCCCTATCCGTCACGGAACCCTTCCCTAGTATAAATTGCAGTTTTAAAGCTTTAAATCCCTTTCAAGTGCCTTCATGTGTTCCCCTTTTCTCTTATCAAGCATAAACCCACAAGAAAATGAGTAGCTGCAAAAGCACAACCTGTTAAAAAGTATATTTTTTTGCGCCATATAAGGCTGCACGTCTTAGAGCGCCTGTCGTGACAGCCATGACAGGAAAATTACAGGCGCACTGCGTAATTGTGGGGCAACGGACCCAAAGAGAACTTCCCCGCTTGATTTACCGCCATCCTTTCTGGAACGAAAATATTGGCCCCTATATTGACGCCCGTAATTCAATAACTGTCCAGTCGACTAGCAAGAACTCCCAGCGAGCGCATTATTTTTTTCCTTCGTGCGTTGTAAACATAATTGGCACTTCAGTTTTTGCATTTCTTGCACCGAAGAAAAAAAAAATTCCCGTCCGAAACTATGGACATTTTGCTGTCGTTCAAAGTTGTTCTCCTTTTATCGGCACAGAGTGGTTGAAGAAGTATTCAATCTTGAGCAGGCCCCGAATTTGATTTACTGGTGCTTAGCGTGTTGCTTTTTACATATCTGTCCACTTGGTCATTTTGTTGTTGTTGTTGTTGTTGTTGTTGTTGTTGTTGTTGTTGTTGTTGTTGTTGTTGTTGTTGTTGTTGTTGTTGTTGTTGTTGTTGTTGTTGTTGTTGTTGTTGTTGTTGTTGTTGTTGTTGTTGCTGTTGTTGCTGTTGTTGTTGTTGAAGTTGTTTAAAGGTTGGTCGTTGAAGGAAAAAGAAGCCTGATTGCAATGTGCGCATTATACACTGCTGAATAGCTCTCAGTGTGCCTTTGAGGATAACAGGGAAACTTGAGGAGAAAGGGGGTCGACAAAAGGAAAGATTCAATAGGTGGCTGATTGTCAATATCTAGCAGTATGGATGAGCCTAAAATCGCAGCCTATACGAGGTACGCTGTGGTGACATTTTCGCAGAAAAATTCGCAAAGGGTAACTCAGGTACTGCATGTGATTACGTCATCAGCGGAAAAAAATGTTAAATATATGTACGCGGCGGTAGAAACGCGATGCCCAGTATTGCCCATGAGAAAACGGAATTTTGCTTATATCCGCAGCCGTGGCTCTGGCGTTCGGTTATGGGGCCGGAAAACCCGGATTCGAACCCAACCATGGCGTCGGCATTTCGATAGATGCACTCGTGCGCATTCGTGCACCGTGTGCTCACAGCGTGTGGGAAGATCCCTTAATCCTTAAATTTTTTTACTGCTCCGTCCCAAATGGCCTGAGCCGATTCGGGGCGTCAAACCTCACTTACCAGCCTACATTTAAATTATTTGCTTCTTGCAAACGAATTTTCTCCAAACTACGCTTTTTGATTCCTATAGAAACAAGGCGCTGGAATTACTTTTCACTAAACAGACTCAATGGCACGTTCGGTGGAAAACAAGGCATCGGGTTTGTCCGCGTTGGTGCTTTAATCTTAAAATCCCGAACATGCCTCAGGCAAGTGTGTGCATGGCCGAGCACATGGATGGGCAATGATTGGTCGGTGGGTTGTATGACGTCACGGCACCACATGACAGGGCTGAACCTTTAGGAACCACCGACTCGGCTAGCTCCTTTGAGACAGGAGGATGACATCGATATCGAGCCCTCCGGGACCTTTGTATCCAGAGTCGGACACGCGAGCCAGAGGTCACGAAGGCACTGTCTGTACGGCTTGGTGAAAGCGGAGGTCTATAGGGAATATGCACCTACGTCACAGTGGCTGCCACTTTGTAGTGCATGTAGCGCGGTCAAAGACTAAAGGCGCAGCCAATTTCCTCATGTCCGCCTGTTCCGGCTTGCCCTGCTGAAGCTGCGCTCTGCGCCACAAAATGGCGGCCATGACATACTTGACTACCTCCTATAATTATGTAGAGTATAGATTCGTACATAATCTAATAGCTAACGACTGCCCGCTGATTTATATGCCTAAAATAACGGTGGCACATTTAGGAAGGTTAATAATTACGTGAGTAGAAAAGTCATCTCTTCCTTAAGGAGCCATTAATTGTGTCCCTTCATACTCTTAAAGGCCGAGCTAATGTGTCCTCTAAATATTTTTATAAAATTTGTGCACTTATAATTCGCTTTTAAAAGAGAGACATGTTTTCAGAACAGTGCAATACTACATGGTAGAGAGAGAAAGAGATACTCGACAGAAAAAAAAAATCTTTAATGAGGCCATATCTGTTGCTTTTTCCCCTAACGGTAGCGGCTGCTTATCATAGTATTGAGCAATCTGCGCAGTATTCATTTGCTGATTTGCCCATATTTTTATAGTGACTCAAGTTAGAGAGCGATACTTATCCTGAAACAAAAAAACTGAGTCGGAACCTTTTCCCAAACATCTTTGTCACCGCTTACTTAAATGACTCACGCGTGAGAGGATTTTCGCCGTGGCATGAATGCATGCTGGGTGGAGTTCAACATAACAATCAATCAATCAATCTTTATTTAATCTGCGCAGGAAAAACCATGCGGTCTTCGTGCTGCAGTACGATAATAATAATAATAATAATAATAATAATAATAATAATAATAATAATAATAATAATAATAATAATAATAATAATAATAATAATAATAATAATAATAATAATAATAATAATAATAATAATAATAATAATAATATATTATATATTAATATTATTATTATTATTATTATTATTATTATTATTATTATTATTATTATTATTATTATTATTATTATTATTATTATTATTATTATTATTATTATTATTATTATTGGTTCACAAGAAAAGAAAGGCGCAGTATCTGTCACACTTGTTCTGTGGACACCTGACCCCGCCGTAAGGGAAGGGAAGGAAGTGGGAGTGAAAGCGGAAACAGAAAATGGGGTACCGTAGTGGAGGGCTCCAGAGTAATTTCGACTACCTAGGGAAATTTAACGTGCGCTGACATCGCACAGCACACGGATGCCACTTCGAGCCACCGGCGGTCGGGCTGGAACCCGGGTACTCCGGCACAGCAGTCGGGCGTTTTACCACTGCACCACCACGGCGAGGCAAGGAGTTCAACATCCGGAAGCTACGCACTCCAGGCCTTTCCGAAAAGTGATCTGGATTCATTCCGACCAGCACATGTTCCTTAACGTAATCTACATCACCGAGCACTGAGGCCCTTTTATATTTCTCTTTCATATCGGCTGACGCTATTGCCTTCCACAAGCATATCGACAGATGTGGAGCGTAATGCCGTACCGCAAGGATCATGTAGAACGTAATTGTAATCGAGGGGGGTGAGTGGTGGCTGTTTTAGATGCGAGCGTCGCGGACCAGAATTTCACCGTTGGCCTATGGTGGCTATTTTTTTTTTCTCTCTATGGTCCTGGGTGTGTTATCTAATTTTTTTTACATAACGAATTTCGCTTTTATTAACACAAGCATTCAACAAAGCTATTTAAGTGCACTCTTATATAAGGCCCAGTTTTGACGAAAGACATCATTCCGACCGCGTTAATGGGCCGCCTTTAGCGTACATGCCCTTTTTTACTCGTTTTACCGCTAATCCTGTATCGCTAATCCTGTAATCCTGTAACACACCAGAAGTGGAGCCAGAGTAAGCAGTGCCTGCCAACTGGACCATGTCATGTGTTGTGGTGACGTCACAGAACTCGGCGGACAATCAGTGTCTGTTCATGTCCGTTCATGTCGCCTGCCAAATGTAACACTTGTCAGAGGTATGCCCGTACCCTTCTCTAACTACGCCCACAACGTCGACGCCCTCAGATAGCAGTAAAACAACGTTTCCGGTTCGTTTCTAGGTTTTAATGAGTGCAGACTTCTTTCTGGTGCATATAAAAGGAGGCATTCAATTTCCCGACTCCTCCCTAACTACTGGCTGGTAACGTACTCTTCGCTGCTGAACTTTGATGTCGGTTTCTTATTTTCTTTTGAACAGATTCTTACTTTTGAAAAGGGTGCCTGTATTTCTAAGTAAATAAAACGAAACAACGATAATATAACTCTGTTCTTGAAGTTAACAATTCATGTAATCTAATCAAGGATATACTACTTTTCATCAGCTTAAGCCGTGCCTTCGTTGTAGACAAGATAAAGCTCCGTGGAATATTTGCACATTATTATTATTATTATTGCAGCAGTCACTTAGACATAGCATGATTGGGATTAAGAGCCTCATATATGTTGGCTAGCCTACTAGCGGGAGAAGGTGTTTGTGTTTAATAGCGGTTGCCAGGGTGCACAATTCGGAGCAATCTGTATATGGGCGAAGAAGGAGATAATCCGAGCAAGAAACGCATGGCCCTGGATTTAGTCTCTAAGAAGCACAAGATCAAAATTCGACAGAAGTGCAAGGCGGAGTCGGGCTGCCGCACGAGCGAGCAATAAATTGATATATGGGTCCCGCTACTGAGCCACCAGCCGTAGCTTTTGCTCGTAAAAGCTCAGGACGTCACGCCTAGCGATAGAGGTCATCTTTTGGCCGCGCACGTTTTTGGCTCCTTATCGCAGATTTGCATGCTTGCGAAAAAGTTGTGGGTGTGTTATTCTTCTTTCTTTTTTCGCGCTCTATAAACACAGCCGAGCGCATTTAAAATATGCCCACAGTATAAACATACCGTGATGGCTTTACCGTGTTGCACGGTCCACACAAGAACGACTCCTATCTGACTTTCTGTAAAGCTCCAGTGGAGCTAACGGCTGAAAAAATAGAAACCGTAAGTGAAGAAAAAAGCAGTAGATACAAAAATAGTCTGTTATAATATCTACAGGTGGGACCAAACACGTTTAATATTTTTCATCGTGGCAGCAGCAACATAACTGTAAACGCCCAACTATGGAAGACACTATTCTTTATGTGTGTGTGTGTGTGTGTGTGTGTGTGTGTGTGTGTGTGTGTGTGTGTGTGTGTGTGTGTGTGTGTGTGTGTGTGTGTGTGTGTGTGTGTGTGTGTGTGTGTGTGTGTGTGTGTGTGTGTGTGTGTGTGTGTGTGTGTGTGTGTGTGTGTGTGTGTGTGTGTGTGTGTGTGTGTGTGTGTGTGTGTGTGTGTGTGTGTGTGTGTGTGAGAGAGAGAGAGAGAGAGAGAGAGAGAGAGAGATTGGGGGGGGGAGTAAAGGGAGGATGTTGGGGTAAAAAAGTGTACTTTCGTCATGGTTGTGATTCAGCCTCGCGAAAAAGTAGAATCGTGCATATTGTTAAGAAAGGACGACTCCAATGAGCTGTGTACGGGTACAAAAAGCAATTACTACTTGCAAAACTGCAATGCCAGGACGTACGTGTAGTCATGCACTCCAAGAAAACATTTGCGTCTATCTCATTTCTTCCCACCGGTAACGCTTTATTAACTTGACCTACATACTTTTTTTTTTTAAGCGTGGGCTTCGTTTAGGTTTTATAACTGCCCATTTTTAATGTATCGTTTTAAGAGCTATCTTGTTTCCGCAAAGGAAAACTATGAAAGAAAACTGAAGTTTTAAAGCCCACCGGCTTTTCATGGTCATATAATGTTCTGATCATTAAAGTGGCGGAACTTGATATGCCCCAGATGTTTCTCAAGGGTAGGCTACGGTAAAGAAATTTCTCTCTGCGGCACTTAAATGCGTGAAGTTCCAAAACTTCTCGGTAATATCGTGTCTACTTCAGTTTTCGAGGAATTCTTTTTACCTAGAGAGCGCACTCTTGGAACACGTGTAAAGGGCTGATGTGTCTAGATATTTGTAGCCCAACGATGACGATTGTGAAGACGTTAAGGTGGGTGCTTTAAATCAGGGTGGTCGCTAAGCTGTTCTTCGGCATGACTCTCTGCGCCTAATACGCAGAGCGACAGCTCTCTGAATCCCTAAGCCGCTATTTTCAACGTGTAACTATAACGAGAACCTGCACAGCTATGAAGGCTCCGAGGAGTCTAAACTGTGCGATACTGACACAACTGTCAAACTTCTGTGCACGCCCAGCATACACATCTTTTTAGCGAGAATAATCCTGTCTGCCTATACCAGCCGGCGTGCACTATAAGGCATTTTGAATCTTTATTGATTAATTTCAATACACTGAGTATTATGAAGAAAAGCAAAATCATATAGACTAAAACGAGAAGACATTAAACTTTCGTTATTGAAAGAACGTTACTACACCTTTCGCTGAATATCATTGCAGTGGCACAACTGCTTGCAGATTTGCTTTGCTAATCGTCGTCGCTACAAATGTCCCGTTTGTAGAGTGCGTTATTCCTTCTTTCAGTTTTTGTGTTTCAGGTAAGTATGGCTCTCCAACTTGAGCCACTATAAAAATATGAGCAAATCAGCAAATGAATACTGCGCAAATAGCTCATTACTATTATAAGCAGCCGCTACCGTTAGCGGAGAAAGCAACCGATAAGGCCTCATTAATTAACATGGATATTAAGTGACTCGCAAAAGTTGCAAAAACAGCTACAACGACAGTCGCAAGTCCAGCATAAACGTCACTGGCTTCTGATAGCCATACTCATCACTTAAGTATTAATTATCTTTGCGCGAGTAGTGTAGTAACGGAACTTTATTCAACGTTTTTTTTTTTTTTTCTTTTTACCCGTCGCTCAGTCCTACAGATAATGTTTTCGTTAAACGGTATGCCGCACACGTGTTCTCCTTCTTGTTATCAGCATCACAGCAAGGGCGTCATGCAAATTGATGGTTGACAGAAACACAGAAGAAGAGGCCAAAACAAGCCGGGCTACGCAGAGGCCTATATTCTACCCACAGCGATGTGGGTGTATGGCCCCAGAGGTTGATCGAGGCCAGCTTGCCTAAGCGAAGCACCGTAAACATTTTCCCCGCATTCCGCCTTGTGCGTACTTTCCGCACAGAAAAAGGAGCCTCGTTGAGCATGCATCTTCATTGGTTTTCACGCAGGCCCGCATCGTTGTTGGACTTTTACAGCTCCCTTGAGGTTTCCTTGGGAAGATTGCCTTGCCTGGTACCTTGGTTGATTTTCTTTTTCTATGAGGGGTCCGAGCGAAAGATTGATAACCCTCGATGTATGGGCCGTAATCCTTTATTTGCACAGGATCGATAGTTGCTTCATTCCAAAGTCCACCGGTTTTTCCCCACTTTGAATGAGGCCATCTCGTGCAGAATTCGGTAAAAACCGCCTAAAATAGTCGAGACTTATTGCCGGCGAAGGATCAAGCCGCCCTTTGTAATAATTGAGGTTGTTTGGTTGGATATGGACGCGGATAGCGGGTCGTAATTATTTGTCTGATGTAGACTCTAATAATTAGTTTTTGTGCGTCTGCGAGCAAAAATCCAATAACCAGATTATCGTGTTCCTTGCTATGTGTACTACTATTTCGATGTTTGATTTGTATGACAATGATGTACCTCTCACACCACTTCGCCATAGCAGAATGTTTGACAGAGACGCAAATTAAATTTTTTTCTATTTTCGGCGGGCTGTTGAGCTAATTTTCGTTCTTATTAAAGTTTTCGGTTTCTCCAGTATACAATAAAATGTTTCCCGTAAAAGATTACGGACATAAATGGGCTGCTTGGAAAGTAACAAAAAATATGTCGTGTGCGCACGGGATAGAATAAATTTTTTATCTGGTCTGATAACTCTCGAGAATAATCTAAATGACGGAATCTCTGCATTTAATATCAAAGGAAGTGAACCTTTTTAAAACTTCCAGTGGAATTTGCTCATCTACACCTCTCCCTTTCTTGCCGCCTCATCGTTTAGGTTTTCTGCATGAGCGCGCTAAATCAAGGGCCCTTTTTTGCAGACGTGCGCCTACAATATATATATATATATATATATATATATATATATATATATATATATATATATATATATATATATATAAGGCAAAATTTATAGTAGGAGTAATAATTTAAAGTCTACATCTTAGATATTCCTAATGACATTAAGGAAGACTGCTTTTGAATCCTGGTTCTGCTTGAGAGGATACAAGGCAGTGAAATTCTCATTTTGGTGATAATTTGTTGGTTGTGAAACTCAGTGTTCTGGCATGGTCATCAAGTGTCCGATAGAAATTTAGAAAAATCAAATACTTTCTTCATCTGTGCTTGCAGAAAATTATGAGCGTATCGCTCCTCTCGTGATTCCAGGGCATTCCACGACTTTTCGACGAGAGAACAGAGCCATTTTGGCATCACCATTTATCATCGTGAAGAGAAGAGATCGGTGCTTCCGTTCTTCAAAGTTCTGCTTTTATCGGACCAAAATGAAAGGCAAACGAGACGATTAGCGAGGCAAACGATCAAAATAATCTTTATGGTTAATTTTTCAATCTTTCACCTTTTTCTTCGATTGCCACCATTTGGCCGATCAATATTTTTTTCAAGTATTACAGTGAAATGAATGTTTCTTTTCTGCACGCTAATACTGAACGAAGCTCCCGATTAATAATAATAATAATAATAATAATAATAATAATAATAATAATAATAATAATAATAATAATAATAATAATAATAATAATAATAATAATAATAATAATAATAATAATAATAAATGGTTCACAGGAAGGGAAAGGCGCAGTATCTGTCACAGGCGCTGTGGACACCTGAACCGCGCCGTAAGGGAAGAGAGGAAGGTGGTAGTTAAAGTGTAAAGGGAGAAAGGGCCGCATAGTGGAGGGCTACGGATTAATTTCGACCACCTGGGGCGCACGGACACCACTTCGTGTCGCCTCCATCGAAACGCAACCGCCGCGGTCGGGATCGAACCAGGGAAATACCGGCACAGTAGTCGGGCGTCTTACCACTGCACCACCGCGGCGAAGCTCCCGATTGTTCTATGCATTTGTACACTAGGTTTTCATCGTTATTCTTGCACAAAACGTTTTCACTGAAATATTCATGGCGCAGTTGGACTTTCGCATTCGTTATTTTTGCCCCTATTAAAAAACGGGTAATATCCTTATTGCTAAGAACAAAGCTTGTAAACATGCTGACCGGGAAAATCATGTGAACTTTGATCGCAACATTTTAAGGATTGTGAGAGCAGTTTACACGGAAGTTAGTTTCAGTATCTCAACAAATATATATATATATAGACAGCGTAAAATAGGATTAATTGACCCCATCCTTTTTAGCTAAATGAGTTCAGATCAACTTAGCTGAAAGCTGCAATTAAAGTGAACATTTGCAGTTGTTTCACCATTTCTGCTGACGGCTCTTTTTAACATTACTTCCGCTGATGGTCAGCTGCCTTCTGTATATTAAAATGCACTTACGTACATTTATGTTATTGAAACTGCGCTTTCTTTCTAGGCTTCCGGAATACTAGACTTTGTCATTCAGTAAAGGTATTGCGTTGTAGGCTTCCAGTTCAAAGAAAGGCTTTTGAACATGCGGTATAACGTATTTCTTTACATTTTGTAGCATTTAGTCTCGCTACCTAAATTCGTTGTAACCGCGAACTTAACAGTACTGCCAGTTGTACTCAAAGCCAGATGTTTATTGCTCGATCCTAAAAAAATACAATTCTACAAAAAAAAGTTATCATGTGAGCTTCCTGCGAAGTAATTGTCTACCAGGTCAGGGTAACGTCAGTGCCACGGTCAGTGCCAACTGACTCTAAACCTGGCACTACAACAGGCGTCTGTGCATAATGGAATGAAAAAAAAAAATAAATGCTACAGAGACACTTATGGCTGCTCTCGTGTGCAGTACTTTCAGGTGAGGTGTATTGAAGTTCCTTGTGGTAGTGCTGTATTCGGCACGTGTGTTTGCATACCGAACGTAGATTTGCATGCTTCACGCGTATCTGTATTTGTTCCTTGCGGACGGCCGGCAGGCCAGGAGCTTATTGCTATGATATTACCTCTGTTATCTTAGAAGGTTACGAAACAGACCCACATAGGCAGCACACTATCGTCTGTGTCTCCGACGCTGGTGTAGAGAGCAACACTATAGAGTAGATGACGTCGTCCAAGGTTTCACTAGTCGCCCGGCAAAGGCGTCCGCAGTGTTCTTCATCGCATCAGAAAAACACGGGAAACACTGTGGGTGAGTTGGGAGAAGCGTAGAAAGTACGCAATTCCACATAACCGCCTAAGCCGAGAGCAAGGCACTACGCTTAAGCGCGTACAAACAAACACGTATACAAAAAGACCACTATACGAGCGAATGTGTCTGGTGCGGAGACACCGTTGCATAATGTACCGCAAAACACGGGGATGCAGGGATAGCCCCATAATGCTAAAATAGATAGCTGCAGTCTCGAGCAGTGGGAGGACATTCTAGCCGCGCAGCATCAGCCCATGCTGGTGCAGCGAGCCAGAGTCGCAGCTGAGCCCAGCTGGCTCTTGCACAAAGGACTGCCGACGAATGCTCCCTCACAAACATTTTCCTAACCCCTTGCTCGTAACCCCAATCTTTTAGTTAATAAATGTTGTCAATCAATCCACGCTTTACGTGCGCCCAGGAGCACTAATAAACGAAACCACTTTTTAACGGTTTACCTTTGGTGGTGCATATGCCGTCATTTCGAACCCCTTTCGCCGGTTATAGCTTCCAAATTTACCAGCAGATACGGGCTAAATGCCCAGAAAATCTTGTGGCACCATCAGGACCTCTGTACGAAAATGCCAGGAAAACTGCCACTGTATGGACGCCCGCCAGTGCTGAGCAGGTATAGACAAATTAAATGTATAACATTATTTGAAGGGACGGAGCCCTCGGTCGCAGATGGGTATGTGTTAGGGAATAATGATATCATATTCTTTATCACATAGGGCCGCTTAATGACGTATTTTAGGACCATCGCTAGGTCCTAAAATACGTCCGTGGCTTTTCTTGTAGTAAGGGTTTCATTAATAAATTGATAAGTGAATAATTAGCGAACAAGTTTCGTTATTTGTCTTCCTTTAAGTTCTAGGATACGTAAGCAAATGTAGACAATAATATTACATATCGGCGATACTTCTCGCGTGCATAAGGACCGCTCTCAATACACATAATAATGGGTTATATATAAGGAAAAAGAAGGCGCTGTATTTGTCTCATTCATAGTGCCTCATCTCAACCTCTGCTCCTATTTTCAAATTCGCATGTGGAAGCTCGAGACAAACTTCATTCATCCTTTTCAATGGAGCCTAAGGCCATGTTTCACTGTCATTAATTTCTCATTTTATTTTTCGGCATTCATATGTCGTTCTATTAATCCAATCAATGCTGACTTGCCCTCCCTGGCTTCGAATATTGTAAGTACCAATGATAAAAAAAAAAAGAATGGATCTTGGAGAAAGGTATATAATATGGACCCCGGTATTTTTCTTCAACAATTCTGGCATTACTGGAAAATAAAATCCTTCTACTTCTTTTTACCTCTTGGAACCGGGTTTGTGCTGTTTAGGTCAGTGTTTTGCATTGAGCTGGAAATTCCGGAAAGGCGCCATGAAAGCATCTCGATCTTTCGACGGAATAGCGAAATGCATGCAGAATTCGCACGTATTCTGTGTCAGTGTACCTGTACCTAACACACAGGATGTAGGCCCGCGGTCCTCCATTATTGCGCCTATTTCTTTCTCACATCTTTCACTTCCTTCTTCATTACATTTCTACGGCGTGGTTGAGTTCTCCTATTACTGGATTTTTTCCTTCTGAGCAACAAACGGATACGGCCGAGATGCAATATTGCCATGACTGCGTTCTCCTTTGTGTTCGGAAGTGAAAAGGAGTAAGAACGGAACCTTTTATGCATTTATTTAAACGTTCATTCATTTTGTCGTCTAATTAGACCCAGATGCTAGTTTTTATGGTAGATTTCATGTCAGATATCACTGTAGTTATCCTGACATGCTGAGATGTCCGAAGTGAGGCAGAAATATACATTATAAATTGGGCAAATATTCCTTGCTTACTGTTCAAATAAATGACCAATTTGGCCGCTGTACCCAGCCCGCTTTTCTTTTTACCAAATTAAATTTGTTCTTCGTTTCACTCCGCTATTTAGCTATTGATGTGCCTCGTGTAAACCATATTCTGCAGTGTGTCGTGAAAGCGTTAATCTCAATAAATAAAATAGTGAACAAAAACCTCAATTTTGATACATTTTAGCAGCTACGGTCCTCAGCATTACACTTCTTCTAGCCTGACAAAAGCGTTTCTTTCACATCGAGAAGCCGAGTCTAAAAAGGACTTAATGCGACTTTTAATCAAGTGGTTATGTGTTCTCATTACACTGCCGCCGTAGCCCGACGTCGGAGTGCCATCGTTAGCACACTCTACACTTTTTCTTGTGTGTATGTGAGTACAGTCTCATACATAAACGCGGAGCACACATTTACGTGGGCTGTGTTCTCTGCAGACAAGTCCATTTTCCCCCGGAACTATGACCGCATATATTCCGTGGTTCTTTGCGCGGATGAATATATACCAAGCCCACCGTCCGCGGACGGAAATGACACTTTCTTCTTTTGAGTTCGTCTACAACAAGAGGAGGTGGGGAGAGAGAGGGGGTGTTCTATCCCATTTTCGCCGATGTGCGCACTTCATAAAGCAGTCCTCACGTCCAGACTAACGAAGTTGTATCGCTCCTTTCTTCACTCCTTGTTTTCTTTTTCCCTTGCGGCGAGCATGAAACGCCACATAAGGGCTATAACATTTCACCGGAAAACAAGAAGCAAGAAAAGGGGAACTCATTTTCCTAATGAGAGGCGAGATACTAAATGCAAACGCTGTCGCCGTTCCAATGCTACGTCCCACGAAGTCTGCGCAGAATTATAACAATCTCTTGATAGACTCTGACCAGAAGTACATCAGAGGGCCCAGCCACGCCCGACCAAAGCGCAATGTTGGCGGAAAATAGAAAGGGAGGAGAGTTGGGGGAGAGTAGGCGCTGTTGCCAGTCTGTGTAAAGAAGGCTGGGCAGCTTGCGAAAGCCTTGATTAATGAGACGGAAGCCGGTGCCTCAGCGCGCGGCATTCATTCACTGGCCGGACGAGATGTGCATTCATGTATTTGCGCCGAGCGTCCGAGACGGTTATCTCAGTACTGATGTCCAGAAGGTTGGCTGAAGTTTTGCGGTGAGGTTATTACGTGACGCCTATGTCGGCGCCTGGGTAAGGGTGGAATGAATACGGCGATCTGAAGGGACAACGTGCGCATAAGAGCGGATATGGCTATGCATGCGAATACAGGGTTGCTTTACTCAGCACTTCTTTGCAATGAACTAAGGCTAAATCAACGTGCACAAAAAGAGCCGCTTTTTTGTTTTTATTTTTGCTTCCGAATAAGTTTGACAGATTGGGTACATGGATGATAAAAGATATGAGAACCATGCATCTGATTACGCATAAAGGCGAAAAAAAAAAACTTTCTCATGCATTAATTTCACATTTTATATAGTATTTGAGGAGACAGCTAACATTATTATTTGATAACTAAAAAACATTAATAAGCTAGTTGTAAATACGCGTCAAAAGAAAGCTCTTCGATGATGGCAGCAGATTTTAGCTGTGAAGCTCCAGTCAACCACTTTTCACTTTCCACTCTCGAACGTTGTCCCTTTGCTCTTTGTTCTCTCAATTTCGGAAATACTTCACCATGACTCCCTTATTTTCAGTGGTGTAAAAAACTTAGCTCACCGCTTGATATACCCACTGGATATTGTCTGGAAGAATTGTGTATCTTTCAAGGGGAATAACACACATAACAAGGCAAAAATTAAACAATAGCGAAATAAAGGTGGATGTTTTTGTGGGTTTTTTTTTTTTTTTTCACGAGGAAACAGTAAGCAAAAGTAAACTTATTGCTGGACATTTATCACTGAAGCAATTCATTTATGAGCAACATTTCAAACTCTTCTTGTCCTGCATTCTCATTCCTTATAGCGAAATGTTATTCGTTAGATCTGATCGCCCGCTGAAGCACTGAGGAGGACGAGGCACTGATTCGAGCAAAGCAATTTCCCGATATGATTTTTCTCGGTACCCCAGCCAGCTGTGTGTGTGTGTGTGTGTGTGTGTGTGTGTGTGTGTGTGTGTGTGTGTGTGTGTGTGTGTGTGTGTGTGTGTGTGTGTGTGTGTGTGTGTGTGTGTGTGTGTGTGTGTGTGTGTGTGTGTGTGTGTGTGTGTGTGTGTGTGTGTGTGTGTGTGTGTGTGTGTGTGTGTGTGTGTGTGTGTGTGTGTGTGTGTGTGTGTGTGTGTGTGTGTGTGTGTGTGTGTGTGTGTGTGTGTGTGTGTGTGTGTGTGTGTGTGTGTGTGTGTGTGTGTGTGTGTGTGTGTGTGTGTGTGTGTGTGTGTGTGTGTGTGCGTGCGTGCGTGCGTGCGTGCGTGCGTGCGTGCGTGCGTGCGTGCGTGCGTGCGTGCGTGGAAAAACTATATACGCGGCGGCAGAGATTTGACATGACGTCACGATAATAGGACCCCGTACTTGCAGTTTTGTTTAGAGTTATATTTGACTGCAATTAATAATTAGCTTCTGACACATTTCTTATCGCTGAAAGAAACTTAAATCGCGCTACTTTTATTATCCCGTCACTCTGGGCGCAGGCGACCGGTAGTATTGTTTGGGATTAAAACGTGCATCCGCATGAAGATTAGGCTGCAATGTCTAAGCATATTAACGAATTTTGTAAATGCACACAAAGCGTGGCCCTGAATGCTCATTACTGTGCGTCAATACAACGCAAGTTATGGGCTGTATTTTGTATGCGTCCTTAAACAAGCGAACTTTGTCCCTGCATGCCCTGATAATAACTGAAGTTCTGCCCCGATCATATATCCTGAAATAGAAGTCACTTCTACACTAGTGACGTAATGCGGTTAGGTTTCATGGAAAATATGACATACGCGTTCTGGCGTTTATGGAGTACTTTATTCCTGCTCAGCTGTTATTTTTGTTGGCCAATAACACATTCCTCGTATCCACACAGGCCGATCAGCAACTGTTTATATAATCAGCCATAAACTTGAGATTATTTTCTTCTTCTTCTTCTGCAGAGCTGCTAGTTAAAAAAAAAAACAATACTAATAACTTGTGGTTAATAACCTCGGGCACATTTACGTTTCTACGCAGATAAAGCCTATAAAAACAACTTGAAGGCGCCGAATCTCTGAATTCACTCTTCCTATTCTTCCGCATTAGGACCTTGTCATTTTTTCTTGGCGCATGAATGCATGGTGGCCCGTACGACTAATTCCAGGCGCGAGCTTGTTTTCTTTTTTTCTTGCGGTCGCGCACTTGTAATCTTGGTGCTCGAAGCTAGCAGCGAAAAGCGAACGCGACGTAGTCACGGCGGTAAGAAAAAAGCGCCCAGTGGGCGAGCGGAAACGCGCTCAGCTAATCGCGAAAACAAACACGGGATGTTTATGAAGGTGCAAAGATAGCACTGCCCGCGCTTCAGCGGCAGCTCCGGGGCAAACATTATTGTACTGTACTGATTTCCCTCGAGGTCGGGAAAAAAAGGGAAAGTTACTGCAGTGAGACTGCAACGACTGACAAACAACGGAAGACATCCAGATGGAGCCAGGAATAGGAAGTAACAATTTTTTCTGACCGAAGCCCTGCGAATCCTTATTTATCTTGTGCGCCCCAGTCGTCAAGGCTCGAACGCGTCATGTAGCCTGCGGTTTGTTGCGAGCTGAATAGGACCGGATGTCCGCGTGAAATTAATAATAATAATAATAAATTGGTTCACAGGAAGAGAAAGGCGCAGTAACTGTCACACTTGCTCTGTGGACACCCGAACCGCGCCGTAAGGGAAGGGAGGAGGGTGGGAATGAAAGTGGAAAGAGAGAAAGAGGAGCCGTAGTGGAGGGCTACGGAGTAATTTCGACCACCTGGGGATCTTTAACGTGCGCTGACATCGCACAGCACACGACGCCTCTTCGTTTCGCCTCCATCGAAACGCAGCCGCCGCGGTCGGGTTCGAACCCGGGAACTCCGGCACAGTAGTCGGGCGTCTTACCACTGCACCACCCCGGCGGGGCTACGTGAAATTGCCACTTGTAAGTTTTTTTTTTTTTTTTTTTTTTTTTTTTTTTTTTTTTTGTAGAGGATTGATTTACAGATAAGAAAACTTACAAGCGTGAAATTGCCACTTGTAAGTTTTCTTATCTGTAAATCAATCCTCTACAAAAAAAAAAAAAGTAGTGCGGATCTAATCTAGTTAGCTTGGTTTTGGTTTATTGGGGTTTGACGTCCAAAAGCGACTCAGGCTATGCGAGACGCCGTAGTGGATTGTTTCGGAAATTTCGACCACCTGGAGTCCTTTAAAGTGCACTGGCATCGCTCGCTACACGCCTGCCTTGTTTTTAACCTCCATCGAGAAGCGTCCTCCATGGCCGGAATTCGATTCCGCGCACATGGGTTCAGCACACGGGCGCCCTAACTACTAAGCAACTGCGGCTGGAAGGAGTTAGCTTGGACTGCAGTAAAAAAAAAAAAAAAAAAAAAAAAAAAAAATAATAATAGTTATATCATAGTTCGACTTGTTAGTTTGGAAATTTTCCTTTCTGCTGTAAACACTGTACCTCGTAATGCTATGCAAATAGTGCAAACAATGCTGAAACGGCACCTTCTGAAGAGCAGACACATATTGAACGACTCGGGAATGAGACCAAACGACTATCACTTTATCCACTTGAAGCTCCTGTGTTTTGGTTAATATATTGCCTATTCTGCTTTACGGTGTGCCGGAGGACGTGTCCTTAACGACGAGAATACGCGCCACTTTTGGCGCTGTTTTTATAAAGATTATAACACTTCTTTTGAAAGATTTTTTTATTTTTTCCCTGCTTACCTCAATTCAGAAACCCTATATTTTGTGCGCTGATTATATGGGTTCAGCAGCGCGTAAAGCCCCATTTGCTCATTAATTATTTTCTCTATGAATTGCCGTTTTTGCTGATTTGAAGTTGGCAAAATCCTAAGTGTCATACATGGCGTGTTTACATTTGCATACAAGCTGTCACGCGTTCAGCAGCTTGATCTGTATACGCGCCATGCAAAAATTTGCTTCAATGGTAGATGGGAAAGAGTACACACTGAAGCCGGCCGCGTCGACCGCTTTTCGATGGACGCGAAAAGCAAGGCGCCCGTGTACTGTGCGATGCCAGTGCACGCTAATGATCCCCAGGTGGTCGGATTTCCCGGAGTCCTCCACTGCGGCGTCTCTCATACCGAGAATCGATTTGGGACGCTAAACCCTATTAACCAACCCAAATGAGTACACGCACACCAGCACTGACAGATTGCATCAGGTTCGCAATATTTTAAAACGACACCTGACTGAAAACACGCACGTTGGTGTTGTTGTCGTTTTTTTTTTTTTTCTTTTTTTTTACAACCACAAAGCTTCAGCCATGATCATATTTCAAACACTGGATCGTTCCGTTTGCCCCATCAGATTGCACAGCGTTTTGTCTTTCTATTTTTAGGCACACGTTCGCACGCTCTGACACATCCGCGGCCGTTTGAGACTGTTGATTGCGGTATCGAGAATCCCCCTGTACAAAGATTTTAGTTAACGTTAAAAAACTGCAGATACTATAAATTCCTTACGTTTGTTACTACTGCGTTCGAGCAGTGTTAATTATCAATTATTTGAGCTACCTACAAACAGCCCCGCCGGGGTGGCGCAGTGGTTACGGCGCTCTCGACTACTGTTCCCAAGGACGCGGGAATGAATCCCGGCCTCGGCGGCCGCTTTTCGATGGAGGCGAAAAACAAGATGTGCCCGTGTGCTGTGCGATGTCAGTGCAGGTTAAATACCCGCAGGTGGTCGAAATTTCTGGAGTCCTCCACTACGGCGTCTCTCATAGCCTGAGTCACTTTGGGAACTCCACAAACCAACACACCAACCTACCTGCAAACAAGCGCATGTACAAGTTATAAAATGGAATTTCTCTCAAGGAAAAAGACAGCAAGAAGAAAAATGAACAAACACGAAGGTAAAGATTAGAAGCTGTCTCATGCCGTACCAAAATAAACCATTTGCCCTTGCTTTTGATGCAGAAGAAGGGCCGCTTCTTCTTCAATACTGGCTACAATACTGAGCAATTGAATAATGCAATAATTGCTTATCAGTACAATTTAGTGAGGTGTGTGCGTGTATTGTTCAGGCCAAAACAGTGGAGCAACCTAAGCGCGCATTGCACTTTGTGATTCTCCAAGTAAAGTATGCATAAAAGTGGGCAGATTTAGTTGTAGCATCACCACAAACGGTACAATAGCAGAACCCACATATTGCTTCGCAATTACCAGGCTAATAAGCCGCAGCCAATTTTTTTATAGCCAGCGACAGCTCCTCCCCGAGCGACCCTCTACGGCATGCCGTGGGATAGGGGCCAAGGCCGGGACAAGCGGACTGCAGGCCAAATGAAAAGGATTTTAGTTAAGTTTCCTATGAATTCGAGAATTCTACTGGATTTACCTTTTTTTGCGAAGCCTAATTAACGTCGACAGAGGCATCATGTACGTGTCAAAAAACTATACCAACTCCACCAAATCTTACTAAATTTTAACATTTGTGAGCATACGCCTTACTTTCTCTGCAGCTTAAAAGAAGCCTAATGAACGGTACGAATTTTTGTTAGTTTGTTAGAAAATGCTGGGCAGCTGGGGCGTGCAGGTAAACAAACAAAACAAAGTAAACAGGCAATGAGCAGCAAGTAAAGATACTGGAACAGGGTGGAGAAAGAATGCCAAAAAAAAAAAAAGCGAATACATATTTTGCAAGTTAGAGAGTCGCACCTATTAATTACGCTTCTTTAGATCAGTTTCCATCGATGTTACACACAGTTTCTTTTCTTTCCCTCACTTTTCATGTCCAGTATTGATACTTTCCTAAAAGCATTTTTCTATCCAATGGGACTGACTGCATTTCTATACTCCTGCAGAAGAGATGCTTATGTGCACAACTTCTCAGTTCAGCGCGTAAGGCAATCTATTCCCATTGAGTGCGATGCCTTTCTTTCGAATGACTGCCTTTTGCATTCTAACGCAAAACACATTTTTACACCTTTTTGCGCGTCCTGAAATACGCGCCCTATATATCGCCTTTTGAATTCATGTTGAATGGCGCCGGTGGTATAAAAAGCACACGAGTGACATCTTTCTGTGTGTTTCCGTCCTGCTTCTATTACATTTCCTCGTATGGGGCTTTGTGAGAGCGAAATTAGACGACGCTTATCTCGAGGTTCCAAGCTTCGGCGTAGCCTTTCAGAATCCATCCGTGGCTGCCCTGTAGTGCTTCCTTTAGGGGATTGCGCTTTGATTTCAGTCCATCTCTTTTGGAGTCAATAATTTGCAGCAAGCAGACAAACCACTTCCCAAAGCTGCAAATCTAGAGCACTATAAACGGGAATTCTTTCGAATATTCTGGTGCCCGAAGGTTGTCTACTTATTAAGGACAACGAGACAGACCCCGCTAACACAATGAAATGATTTATTCACAAGTATTTGTTTTTATTATTTCCACAATGGTTGAAAGCGGTTCAGTTCAAACCACTAGCTTTTTCGGAGAGGACAGTAAATGTTTAATTACAGGCGTTGGTGTCTTGGGTGGCAATGCAACCGACAAAGCTCGCTGCAAACGTATGCCAGCGCTGGTGAGTTGAGCAGCGCTGACGTTAACGAATGACGACGCCAAAGCTCCCGTGAAAGCAATTCCGGCGGTACTAGTTTAACTTGCTACGCTTACACAAGAGAATAAGGCGCGGGTATGATTACTCTGAGGCTAATGCCATCTGCTGCGCAATCACTAGCGCTTTCAGTACCATTTTTCTATGCACACCAATACAAAATATCAGAGAGGATTACCAAACTCTTGTGAGGAATCTGCAAAGAGCGATTAAATTTCTGCGCTTTCATCTTGGCTACGTTTACAGTTTATCCAACTTCTTTGTCCGCCTTAAAAATAAAAAGTTTTTTTTTTTTTTCTTTTTTGAAAGTTGCGCCCAGTGGCGCGTATGCCGCATAAGAGTATGTAGTCGACACGTCTGCACAAGCGCGAAAATAAGTAAAGGGAGCACTGTTTTTCGTAACAATTTTGATCACTCCTTCCCTTCAGACGCAAAAACAAAAAGCGTAATTGATCCACGATACTGCGAACTAGTGTCTACTACCTGCTTGTACATACGACAACTGCAAATATCAATTAGAGAGGCTTTGATGAACGGTAGAAAGCAACATCATGCTCCGTTTACTTCTATCCATATCTCTACATACCATATTAGCCCAGTTAGAAAAAGGAATTGAAATTATATCTGATGCTGCTCGCACATAAGAAAACACTCGTTTCTCCGCTGCCCTAACGCGATAACGCAGCACCTGCACACGCTGCCAGTTCTTCCCGAAATACTTTTTCTCACCTACAGAGCGAACGATAACGCGATGCACGGAGGCGCGTGTTTCGATTACGCCTCCATTAAACCTTTAAAAGAGGGCCCCGAGAGACGAGGCGGCGATTGGCGACGCGGCCCTAAGTTGCGCACTTCAGCTTCTTCCCTCACGGCCACCAGCGCTTTCGAACGCCTAGTGCTCAGATTTAGAATGCGAGAGGCGGCAGAAGCCGACCGAGCTTAAGGGGTTTTGGCAGTTTGCGTGCGGTGAACTGCGTGCGTGGGACCGGCGAATCGAAAACACGCTCGAGGAAAATTTATAACTCCGCGGTACTCGCGCGAAGCTGGAGAGAAAGAGGGGTGGGAACTCGCGCTGGCGCCCAGTCGGTTGCTTGCCTCGCTCGATCGCCAGGCTGCGCTCTGCAGCCGTACGTGACGACACGTCCAACGTTAGGGAGCTCTTGACGACGAGTAGGGTACCCTTGTTCGTGCGTCGGGAGAAAGCAGGGAAATTTGGGAAGGGAACGAAAGGTGGGGGAGTTAACAGGGAGCTGGGGAATGGCCGAAGCGTTTTGTTTGCTTTGGAACACGTTCTGTGATCTGATAACGCCCTGTGTGTAAGTCCTAAGCGAGCACGCCTGGTCGCCTTCCGGAGACGGGCCACCGGTGCCCGGCTTCGCAATGCGGTGTCGTTGCTTTTTCGTGCCCGCGGGAGTTACGGGAAAAGAATGGTGGGCGGTGACGCCTTGCTTTTTGTTGTTATTTGCTCCGATCACGCATGGGGGTGCTTGTGTGTGCCTCCACTCCTGTGCGAGCTCGGTATTCGTGTAGGTGAGACACTTCGCTCGTCGCCTGCCTTGTTCTCAGGTCTATTTCCGTAACGAGCTCCTAACGTGCCATTCCCGGATAGGAAGGCAAGGATGTGCGCGCTTGCGTGCAGCCATGCAGCCATGCAGCAGAAAGCCTAGCAAAGAAAGGCGGTTGGCGCCTGGGTCAAAGGGCTTTACGAGTCGTTCGCGTTGTTTCCGGTGCTCACTCACGTGTCCTTTACTGGCCGATTTTCCACATACCTGAGCTACTTTCTGCCAGGGTCACTCACTGAGAGGGCCAATGCGACCACTGAGGAACGCAGATGGTTTGTTCATGCTAGTCACGTGGCTTTTCCTGCACCGCCTCTCCAAGTGATGTATCAGCGACGACCAGTCATTGAGTAAAATAACCCCGTGAATGGTGCGTTTACGCGGACGAAACGTACTATGTTAAACCACTGTAATTGTGAGATGTACGATTTGCAGTTGTTTTCTGTAAAATGGCCTTCTCTGTTAACTATTACTAATTGCTATGAGCCTCTTAACTCTTGGCGTGACTAAGGTGTCACCGTAACCTTGCTTTTGACGCATGATAGTCTTGGTTGATATCATGTGCTATAAAAACCAACACAACAAATCGCAACACATAAGGTGTCACTGTATCCCGTGATTATAAGCGCGCGTTCTCAATATGTATACCTATAGGGGAAATGAAACGAGGGAAAAATCTGCTGCAAGAAAAGCGCGTAGTAATGATCGTGCTGTCTCATATCTATATGATATGTACGTCTTTCTGTTACGGCTCTTCGTTGTTTTCCTTGAAACAGAACAGCTCAGACAAATTTAATGGCACACTAGTTGTCAAAAGTAAACAAAAATACCCAAGAGGTGGTAGTTCAACGAGCTTGCTGAAAGTATAGACTATGGGTCGATGGAGACGTGCTTTGCTTGTTTGTGACATGCTTCTTCTTATTTCATAGCCCGATGGACGGCGGCTTGCGCTCCAATTTGATGACCAGGCTTTTTTGTAAGGAATTTTCCAGAAAGTCCTAGAGATCTCTCCTTAGGTGATCAAGTCTGGTCGTTTAAACCGTCTTGCTACTATTTTCACGCATATTTTCCACTTCTGCGGCGGCTATCATGGATCACAGCCGCCGGGGTTCTCTCATGCATATACCCCAGGCACAAACATTTATGCGTGGCGTGCATAGTGCACTGGGGCTATCGCTGTTTTATCCAGTCTGCTTGTATGTTTTCCTGCTACTTTCTTCAGTTCCTGACCTCCTTATAAAACACTGCCCTCCGTAAACTCACTTTCTGTGGCATCTATCAAGGACATGCGATCATTTTCATAATATTTTATTGCAGCTTCGATAGCATTATATGTATATATATATATATATATATATATATATATATATATATATATATATATATATATATATATATATATATATATATATATATATATATATATATATATATATATATATATATAAATTCCTGTGCCATGAAACGTAAACAGTAGCGCTTAGAATTTAAGTCGTGCGATGTCCATCAGCATCATAAAGTTTTCGTGTTTTGCATCAGTAAGACTTGCTTCTTGTGAATTTTTTAACAGATGTCAACGCTCAGCTTTGCTTCTTTAATTGTAAACATGAAAGATAATTTTTCATCCTGCGTTCCGCAGGCATCAAACAGCGTTCGCCGACTGTAGATGTCTGCCCAAGTTCTATGGCATACATATATACATACTCAGAAATTTGGCAAGAATTCTGGGACCCAGCTTTTGAACGTCAGTATTTCAAATAGTACTGTAGAACTGCATGACATCGTTAAACATGTGCGTAAATACGCAAGCTTGCTGTTTTTGCTGTATTGCTGTGGCGGTCTTAACTACTGATCTTGAGCACAAGGCAAAATTTAGAAGCAAACATTTGCAGTGCATCTGAAGCATAGACGATTTCTACGAAACTATCCTAAAACTATTCAGTTGCATAATAATTATTTTCCAAAACACAGCCCTTTCTTTTCTTTGGCACTTATATCTACTCTGCGCAAGCAGGGGAAGAAATGAAAACTTTTTGCGACACAGCAGAACCTGGGATCACTTGTATACATCCGCGCATAGCCGCATTTAACAACATACCGCAGTTGCCTTTGAATTAAAAGCGGTGTTCTCAGTAAGCCTGGTTTAAATCCATAAAAAAAAACGAACAAAATATTCAACAAAAACTCAGTTACTTTGTTCTTTTTACGCGAAAAGATCGGTGTATCCTTGAGGACGTCTTCACAAAATCAGCTTAAAATGTATGCGAATGCATGGAGTCAACTTTTCTTACCACACAAGCCTGATACGCCCAGTTGGCAACGGAGCAAGGCGGCAACGCTCGGGAATACTGCTCCCAAAAACATCAGTTTGATGTCATCGGAACATCCACGTGGTCTCAGGGGCCATAGCGGCATATACCCTTCACTGCTACTAATCCACGTAAATATAGCTCTCAAAACACCTGGACACACTTGTGACACCATCCAGGGTTTTCACATTAACCGCACTTGCCACATTGCATTAACTTGCTTTCGTACATGAAGAGTGAGTTTACATTCTTTTGACAATATTGGACCATCAAGCTAGTCAGGCCCCCAAGCTGCATTTTGGTGTTAAATGGGAGTTGCTTGGTAACTACACCAAACCAGATTATGGTGCACATACCGCTAAGATACAGGTCGGCAACTTCATCAACCACGCTTTTTACTTGCGCTAAATTTGGAAGTAGATGAGTGTAGAAATGAAACAAAAAGAGGCAAAAAATTTCACAGATGATCATTGAAATTTATGAGGGAGAGTGTGCGTTACCATTAGCGTTGATTCGTAGGCAGCATGCCCTTGCTGCTGACATTGTTCAGATCGCGCGGTCAGGCGGGGGCATTCTGTGCATAATCGCCGATAATCGCCGCTCTCATTCGAAATCAACCATCGCTGTTTCATTCCCTCCAGCCGCTGCCTTCGATTCAGTCTGCAATAAAGGGCAGTAGGAAACGACTACACGATGTACGAACAGGGAAAGTTGACTCATTCACTTAACTGGGGACTATTGAAAGGCGCTTTGCCTTTAGCGCGCTACAATCGCGCGAGAAATTGGAAAGATGTCAGCAAAGCGCAAGATAAACATAAACCTCCGCTTCTATGAAGAGCTTTCGAAGTAATATTGTAAGACGCCTTTAATTGATGCAAGCTCCTTTAATTATTGAACATTCAGTGCCGGATTTTGCAATGCAAGAAATTGGGGTGAGTGTGTGTGTGTGTGCGCGTGGAAAGGGAGGGGGGGGGGGGTGTTCATTAGGAGAGGTATAATATTACGAATAGGGAGGAACTCAGAATCAGAAGGAAATAAAAATTAAGAATATGGTATATGCTAAGATGTGAAGTGTTTAGGTTTTCGATCTTGGTTATAAGATTCCAATTTTTCTTCTATAGCCTAGCGTCCTGGGGGTCAGACGAAAGGAAACGTTCAGCGCTATAGGTGTTGTTCCAGTGGGTAGGAAATGGCGTAAGTGCTACATGGGACGTCATTCGCACTTCAAGCCGGTTGGTAACAGCCCCTCTGTGCACCCCCATTCCTTCCCCCTTCCCACAGACTGGGAATTATAATAACCATGCCAATATGCATTCAAGTTATCATAAGGCATGGATTATTATAATTCCCAGTCTGTGGGAAGGGGGTAAGGAATGGGGGTGCACAGAGTTGCTATTACCAACCAGCTTGAAGTGCGAATGACGTCCCATATAGCACTGATGCAATTTCCTACCCATCGAACAACGCCTATAGCGCTGGGGTATAGAGGAAAAATTGCAATCTTATAAGCAAGATTGAAAAACTAAACTTCACATCTTAGCATATACGATATTCTTAATTTTTATTGCTTTCTGAATCTGGGTTTCCATGCCTTATGATAACTTGAAGGCATATTGCCTAAGTCACTTTGGGACGTTAAACCCCACAAACCAAACCAACTTGAAGGCATATTTTTGCAGTCTTACCAAAACTTGCTATCATTATATTGTTCGTATAAAAGTTGAGAAGAGCATTTTAAGCGTGTAACAATTACATGGTGAAACGAAAAAAAAAATGAAATCGCTGCCCTGTGCGAAATATACACACTTGCCTGAACACAGAGAACGCGCGACAGCTCCTGGCAGCTCCAGCGACCGGAGCCATGCAGTTACGCGAGATGGGCTCCAGGCCTCCACGTGCCACCTTCGATCAGCCGACGACCCGGTAGAACTGGTGTCATCAACTGATCTCCTGCACGATCTCTTAATTAATTCGCAGTCCGCGTGCCCTTCGATTTAATTAAGGGACTTCAGCGCCTAACTCGCACGCTCCCTTGGGCGGTCAATTTTCGGGCGATGTCTCGGCGTGATTAAAAGGCGCTTTCTTAGCCTCGCACTCTTTCCAAACTTCTTTCTCTCAGGCCCTTTTCTTTCCTCTTGTTAGCAGAGGCGGACTAACTGAAACGAAACACCAAAAATCTGCGTTCAACCCGGCAGAGACTCTTATCAAGAACGCAGGAAATTGCCTGGGTGTTTTCAATTTGCACAGCAAGAGTGGTTTCCCCTTCGGCCCTTTCCCCCGAAAGGGGGGGGGGGGGAGGGGAGGAGAAGCGTAAAGGATTTGGAAAGATGGGAGAATTGAAAAGATAAAAATGCCTTTTGTTTTTCCGAACGATGTTTGTAATTCAGAAAAGCAGAAAAACCGGAGCAGCTTATTTGGCCCGCAAGGGGTGTATGAGCCATTCTTCTTCTGTTCGTCATCAGTGCGAATAAGGGTATTAGCTTGTTTTTTCCCCGAGAAAATAATTGACCATTAAGGCACTTTTCAAGCTGCGCAAGCTGAAATGAAATCGGATTTTTTCGCCCTACATTGCGGGTCATATATTCCCAAACTCGGAATGCCTGGCATTTTTGCCCTTTGCCCGGATTTCGTGCTATAAACGTCGTGTTTTCATTTAGGTTCATCACATCTTCAAGTTGGCGAATAGGAAGGGAGCCGCTGGCTTTTCCCGCGTTCCAGTTTTATCCAGCATTGTCCAGCCTTGTAGCCACAGCATTACACCGATGAAGGCTTGTAAATAATTTTTATCATTAATATTTCTTCAACAAAACGTGCTCAGCCACTTTACAGAAAAAGTTAATCACTACACTTTAGTCTCGAAGGCGCAAAAGTAGTGGCTTAATAACCACCGTCTTTATTTATCGTCGCTTGGTTTTAAACAAAGTCGAACGAAAGAGCCAGACTTGGAAACTTAAGGGCTAGACGGATTCTGACGCCTGAGTGCCAGACAGAAGGCGAAGATAGACGCAGTACCTCTTCACCTTCGTCTTCGTGCCATCAGCGTTGTGAAACTCGAGTTGTTAAACGTCGGCTAAAGGGAGGTGCCCTTTGCAACAACAGTCTTAATTAGCTTCCTGCTCCCGATTTCCCTTGTTTCATATAAGACAAGACCCGAAAATGCTGCCCTTGTTCTGGTCTGCTCTTCGCAAAACGTTCAAGCAGCCACTTCGTCTTTACCGAGAACGGAGGCTGCTTTCGGCTTGCCGCGAAGAAATATAATCGCACGAGATAACGATAACGATCTCTTGGATTTTCAGGGCGTTGTGCCAATACGTTTAGTTTTACTGCCCGCGTCCTGGCGCAGTTCGTTTACTATTTAGTAATATTCCTTTGATACTTGGCTATGAGAACAATGTTACGGACATAGAGAGAAAATGGACTTTCCTGGAGCAGGCCAATTTGGGAAGAAGCAAGTGGCCTGTTTCTTCAGCGCAGTGTCATTTTTCTCTCTGTTCTGAGGACATTATGCACGAGCCCGTGGTGACGTCATGCGATATGCTGCTTGCATTGGGTTAATGATAAATTTTCATGACGGAGCAAGAAGTACCAAAACATTTATGTTTTCTCAGGAAATTTGTACACCACAGAGGAGGCGGTCATGGTGAAGACTTAAAAGCTAGTTTTGGTTTTTGGATGTATTATAACGGCTGTCTAAACCTCTTTAAACAGGCATTCCTTCATTTCTCTTAAGGTTCATATTACGCCAGACGGTCGAGACATCGAGCTCGACCACATTTGATATCTTAAAGATCTCAAAGTACATGGCATTACTGCGGTAAATAGTCCCACATCTCGTTTATAGCAAGTTTATCTTTTGGAGCCGTGGCGGTAAACTTTCGCCACCCATTCCTAACCTTTCATTGCACGAGAATTTATTTAAAACACTTTCCAGACCTAACTATAAAATTCTGTTTACCTTTATAAAAGACATTGTCTATACTAAATATAAGGACTTAAGATGAATGTATTTCCCTTGAAATATAAAACATGTGATAAGTTAACAAAATTCTAGCTTTTTGTTTTTTCTTCATTTTTTTTTTGTCCTATCACAGTTTTAGTGCACATAATATCCCACGTTCTATAGAACTGAGAGAAAGTAATAAAAATTACTTAAAGCGTGAGGAATCTATACTGGGTTAAAAAAAGAATCTAAATTTGAAGAAAAAAAATTGCATTTTAGGATATACTCGAACCGCAAATTGCCTAATGAGGTGATGAAAAGGCAAAATATAAAAGCTAGTACTCTGCTCATTAGAGCTTAACGACATTTGTTTCAAGAAGTTTAATTTGTGAATTTTTTGCTGCAAGTGAGAGAATAATCTTGCAAGCTAAGCACCCGCGCCTTACTCGGGCGATAACACCTACTCTGCGTTACCGTGCACTCCTGCGGAGTCTGGTCGGAGCTAAGGAGACGAGGTACCGTCTCTGCCTAAGTGAGAGGTTAGTTGGGAGGTGGACTCAAATAGAACAGCTGCGAAAAAAAAAAAAAAGAATCCATCACATAGCAGCATCATTATGACACCTGGCGTGGTAAATTGAGAGGTCGACCAAAAGTCACGGAAGCCTCACTTTGCATATACTGCTTACCGGAAACGCTACCAGGTTCAGAGGCTGCTTTCATTCCATATGTCTCACAACAAGCATGGTTAATGATTGTCCAAGTATCGAGCTTGTATGTCGCTATCCTAACCTTACCTTCTTGTAACCAGGAAAGTAGAAACTGTGTCTTTTAGGCTTGGGGGGAAGGAAGGAGGGGGGGGGGGGGGGGACGTGTAGCACGATCGAGGTAAAGAGAGCGTGCTATAAAACACGCTAGTAAACACGTTAATGTTTGGTCGTTCTATTTCCAACTTGACCCAAATATCATGTACTAACATGAAACCTACCTCTGGCTCTTACAGGGGGAGGCGGGGGGGGGGGGGAATATATCAAATGTCTCATAAACCTCTCGAAGCAAGAAAAAAAAAACATTAAATACTAAGATGTGACATACTGGCCTAAAATGGGCGGATTGAAATAGCAATAATTTTGCAATAAACCTGGGCGTTTCCGCCAACCAAATAGTCATTATTTTGTCAACGGTTGACATGCGTCGAAATAGGCTTCTCAAAAGTTTCAAGCGCCGAAACACAATGACCACGACAACAAGCCTTTAAGCAAGCAAACATTCGGAGCATCTGCTTTCAGCACCGTTCAACTTATAGTGTCCTTGGCTCCTGTGGCTGCATGCGCTCTGGTGGATGGCGAACATAAATAACGCCAGAGTCGAGTCAGGCGCTTAGCTTAGAAAATAATTACCTCATCTTTCCGTTTACCAGCAGAGCGCGCAAATCACTACTCTACGCCGGCTTACTGGGAGCCCGTCCTTGATTTCTCTTTTCTAGCGCAACGACGCCGTAGGGTTCTAAGGGAAATGGGAACAGATGTGGCAAGTAAAGAAAAGGTTTAAAATACAAAACAAGAACAAACAGAAAGAAAAATGGTGCAAGGGAAAAGGGGCTTAAATAATTTAGAGAAGGCCGATCGCCACTTTTCACCTTGTTAGCAGAAATTGACACCGAATCTTAACCAGTGATAAATTTGGAGCCTTGCCTGTAAATGGGGTTATACGGTAGTTAGATTTTACGGATCAGTGCTATGACTTTCTAAAGGTAAGAGTGCTGCCACAAGCATCAATCATTAGCCTTTTAAGATATCAAATTTTGAACACATGGATAAAATTGACACTAGTGTATCTTATAAAATATGGCAAAGCTTTGACATAGGTTTCGGAACCTTTTTTTTTTTTTTTTTTTTGCAGGATTTGTGCATGCGTTTTTTCTCTGTGTGTATTCTGCTCATCAATCCTCGAGGCACGAGGCTGAACTTACTTTTTATGACCGCTTAGCAGCATCCTCTTCAGCAGGCTTTCGTTGCCTAGTTCGACTTCTACGACAAACTCTTTCTGGGTGACAACGCACGAGGCAACTCGCTAAGTGCCGCTAAGACGTTTAGAAATTATTTGCTGTTGCAAGCAGGCTTATGCAAATCAGGGATAATCCTAGACGAAAAGCAAAGGAAAATCGTTCCCATGAGTGTGTGAAACTCGGCGCTTTTGACATCGCCGGTTAATTAGCGAGCTAAAGTGTTTAGACCCCTTGTTTGCTTCTTTTCTTTTCTTTTTTTTTTGCAGTTCTGTTTGCGGTTTATTTTTGTTGCTAGGTTAGCCTTTTAACTGAATTCTCTTTTAAGCAGCATGGAGTGCATTATGAGATCTAGGCCTCATTGGCACTTTATTCGCGGCATAAAAAAGAAAAACAGGTACATCAACTCTACTCTCACAAAATGAAAATTTCGATAGTCTACGGTACGTGCCATCAAGAGGACAGCGTTTCTCGAAAGCGTCCTTCATTTTAAATGACCAAGCGCCAGAATTCTCACTAAATATCTCTCATTGTGTTCGTTTGCCTGTTTTTAGATCACTATAGCCTTGCATATCTGAAACAGCGACTTAAGAAAGTAGTACACTCGACCTCCTTTCCGGCTTTCAGTATCGGCGGTTGGTGAGATCGAATGGTAATTTGGGTATAATGAATTGTGAAAATAAATTATCGAATGATTGCGATATTCGCTCAGGCGAAATTTGAGAGCAGCAGTTGATGCATTTAAACCAGAGACCGTCTCTAACAAAACACGCAGAAGCCAAAGGCAGCATTGCTTGGTTTCGGTATCGGCGGCGCGTCTTTGCTCGGCCGGTGCACTTTGCATCAGCCTCCACTGCAGAGAATGACAGATTCTGGTACTTTCGCTCTAGCCTTCTCCTTCATTATCCTCTTTCCGCTATCGCGTGCCTTCAATATCGGCATCTATCTCGCTTTCTTCCTCATGAAGTCGCAGTATTCGTCTTCCTTGCTATCTTTCTTGCGCTGCTTTAGCTATTACCATACTTTCAATCTCTGCTATGCTTCGCGTTCTCTCTTTTTCATCCTATGCTCCTCTTTTCGTTCGCTTTGCCGGCTACGAAGCCAGCGCCGATGCCTATGCAATACCACCAGCGAGTGTGTACTAGCCACTCTCGAAGCCTAGCACAAATCGGCTCCCCAGAATACACACTGGTCTTCAGGCCTAGGTACGGTATCAGAAACTGATAATGTAGGTGTTGGGTAGCTGACTGAGTTTGACATGTACTACGTCAGTTGGCATTTACAAAGCGCATTATACCTTCGTAGCCCAGGAGGAGATAGCACCGCAAAGCCGCTGTAGTGCGGCATTTTCTCCCTCCTCCTCAGTCAGCTGACGCACAGCCTTTGTCAAAAATATACGACCCAAGGTGTTTTCTTCGAAGCCTCGTAACGGGACTCGTATCGCAACTCCTGCGTTCCAACTCTCAAAGTGGACGAACCTCGTCCTCATTCTGCTCTAGCTTAGATTCATATTCCAGTATTGCTACCAGAAAAGTCGTTGCAGATAGAAGCGAAACCGTTGGGCTGTATATTTTTGACAAAGACTGTACATTCCTGGAGTAAATAAAGACTTAAGATCGATATTCAGCTCTTTCCGGTAAAACGATAAGGACAGCTGTAATATCGGTAAATGACCAAGTAGGCGGTTTTCTTCAATAATTCAAAAAGCGTACAGTGAGTTTCCGATTTCCTCTTTTCAATGCGTTACGATTAATAAGGTTCTGTATAACAAAATTTTGACGTCGCTGTCTGTTCGTAACCAGCGAGGGGGAGCAGGGAAAGCAGCGGAAGTGGGCAGGAAGAGAGGATGAATGTGCCGGAAGGGCGAGAGTTCACGATGTCACAGTTGGCGCTCAGGAGGAGGAGGAGGAGGAGGATGAAGTCATTCGCCTGTCGTGACAGAACGTTTTTGCACTTTTATTCCGTACCGAATGCGCGTGTATCAGATGGAGCCTCTTCCTTCTAATTTGCGTGATGCAGCTCAGGGCTGAAGCAGCCCATTGTAGGCGTGCAGAGGAAGCCGAGGAGGAGCAGGAACATCGCTTGGGTGCAGCAGCAAGAACTGAGGAAGAAAGCTGGGTTCTTCTGTAAATGGATGCGGAGACTAGACGCCGTGCTCGACAGGCGAATGAAGCGCCACATCGGGCTGAGAAGTGAACGATATTTGATGAACCGCGAAAATGGAGGCGATGAAGCCTGATTCTGATGCCCTCAGTCAATCAACTGCGGATCGCCTCAAATTTCATTCGTAACCAAGAGGAGCAAGTGCATTGCAAATTATGGAGGCGAAAAGTAAGGTTCCCGTGTGTCAGTGCACGTTAAAGAACCCCAGGTGGTCGAAATTTCTGGAGCCATACACTGCGGCGTCTCTCATAGCGTGAGTGTCTTTGGGACGATAAACATCTCAAACCAAACCAAACTCTTCTGCTCCTGAATGATTTTCTTGTCTTAGTTTTGTTCTGCTCCTCTCCAGTACATTTTTACTCTCAATATAAATTGAAAGTACAAACGTCCTGCATTATCAAAAGCCGTGCTGATTCTTGAAACATTTCCTGTGTTGTTCCCCGCTCCTAAAGACTCTACTTTTCTTGCATTCCTTCCCTCACCTTTCATACCGCTGATATTAAATTTTGAAATGATTGTTCCAGCTTTTGTTTTCCTTATATCTACATTAATCTCATCTGGCTGAAACTAGAAGCAAGAGGCGGCAGGGAGTGCTTCTTTCTGTTGTGCAGTACCAGCATGTGACTCGAGGTTTGATGTGGTTGCTCTCAATCGTCGGCTAGATTCCGGCTCCTACCGATAGCTTGAGCTCGCATAAACGCCCTGGAAAACATGCAGAAACAGTGCACCAAGAGCACACCGCTCCTGTTCCCGGTAAAGGAGCGTCAAGCAACGCCCGTACTTCCTCCAAGTATCGCGACCCGCAATAGGATCCACGGGATCAACCGGCCCTGTCTCAACCTTTCCCTCCAGTACTCCCTTTCGTTCTCTGCTCCCTTCTGTCTGACGTACTTATTTGGCGCGTGGTGTTTTTAGCATCTCTGAGCGAGTACCTCGCTGCGACGGTGAGCCGAAAGGATATTGAGGCTCGTGCCCACGGATTACGCCGCGTGCACTCATTGTCTCCCGGCTCTGGGAAGCTGCAAGGTTGTGGAGGAGCCCGCTGAATCCAGGACAGTAGGGAAGAACGCAGGGGTGCGCTCTGTCAGCGGTGAACGAGAGGCAACGGAGGGTGGAGGATAGAAATGGGCTGTCGGGTGAACGGGAAAAGTGGGAGAGAGGCGGTGTAGGGAAGAAGGGGTAAGTAGTAGAGAGGGAAGCGCCCTGTAGTTCTTCGGAATCGATGCGTGGCCAGGGCTGTCGCGCTTCGTCGGCCGAGTGGGCGTGGCGTCCGGGTTAATGAATGGCCTTCGAGTGTAAGCCCCGCTCTCTTGTTGCCACTGCGTCAAGATGCTTTCATTTCTCATCACGCTTAACGGCCCACGAAGGGGGCTGTTTTCCCCAATCAGGCTTTTAAGCTGGCTTTCTTCCGACTCTACGTTGCCTGCTACCTCTTCCCTTCGTTCCTGACGCCTGTACCCCCTACTTCCCGGCTCTCGCGGAACATCGGTGTCATGCCGCTTCGCTTGTTTGTTTTTCCTCGTCGCTCGGCTCCTTTATATTCTGGAAGAGCGTTTCTTCGCCTTTGATCTCGTTTGCTGCGTCGAAAGATATCCTGCTTTATGTTCACGCTTCTTACGGGTGTTTTTACCCGTTAGTGGAAGCGTCGTTTTGTCCAGTTGCTCTCTTTTTAAGCCCCGCGCTCTTGGACCCCGGACGGTAGCCAGCGCTGTTGGTCGCAAGTTTCTGATGGCAAAAAGAATGACTACGGCGAACAGTTCATGAAGCTGGAAAATAAGGTGATTTAGTTTCTCGAACGTTAAAACACACTTGCTGCGCAACAAGAGAGCGAGGGCCTCTTCCAGAGAGCGTGTTTTCCACAAAATTCGCTTTACTTTCGCGACACGGTTGCTTTGAGTGGCTGGTACGCAAGCTTCAGTTGGAGCATACTTCCAGCAGAGCAAGTCAAGCGAGCTCTTAGTCGCACTTTAGGAATCGTGTAGAGAATTTAGGCGTTTTACTGCGTGAGCATTTGATCACACCGGCGGCTAAACGCAAAAGTAAAAATGTATACGAAGCTGCGTTAATAGCACACCTGTCTCGGCGCCTGCAGTTTATACAAAATGTGGTGCTTTAAAGAACGTAGAAGCCTACTCTTCGCTCCTTAGTGCTCATATTACCGTGAAGGTGAGCTCTTGGAAACATTGGTACGCGTTTCCTTCCTCCGCGCATGCTCAGGGGTTTTCAACTTCAAATCCAATATTCCGTGTTGGTTGTGCCCGTTCAGAGCTGCTCAAGGAGCTCGGCTTTAGGGATTAAGTTTAAGGTGGCTCTGTTTTCTTCGCAGGCCACCTAACGCAGGTTAACTCCTAGTGCACACGACGGTTAGAAGCGCCGTTCGCCGTTAAAACACGGCAGCCCCTGCTATTTCTTCGCGGTGGCAAAACAGTGTCGCCGGCCGCTTTAAGCACCTGGATCTGTTGTGCATGCAGCGGTCGACAGCGTGGATTGCTGCAAACGAACTGGACATGCTGATACTTCTTAGCATGACAAATTGTAGAGTTTGTGCTAGCGTGTTGCATCAAAAAGCACTATTTAAGGGTGTTCTCCTATTAGGAAGGCTACATTGTGAATATTTCGATCTAGCAAATCTTTATTCATTCATGCTTGAAAGAAAAGTCTGGAATTTTGGGGCGTTTTAAACATTTATATGTCTTTGTTCGCCATAGAAGGCTAAAGGAGCGATTCGTATTGCATCCCGGTCTCATTGCCGATAATGTAGGAAGGTTATGTGGACGGAGACCTAGTGGATACGTTCTCGCGATTTTTTTTTCCTTATCGTTGGCATGTTCATTCGACCAAAGTAACTTAAAATTTTTCTCAAGAGCATTTACCTGCCGTAGACAACTTGATGTCCTAGGAATCTACTCTTTTTATTGTCTTACCTCTCTTCTTTATATTGAATGTAGTTGCGGCATTTTTCATAATCAGTTTGCTCCTTTCTTGAATTACATATAACGTTTTATTGTTTTATTAGTTTTATTATATACTAAGAGAAATAACTGTCTGCATGCTGCGACACAAAGAATGAATTTCCATTATTATATGCCATAAAACCGCTTTTCTCGGCCATCTGTACACTCAACTAAGCCATCGCGTTTTTAAGCTATATTACGCTTGTAATACCGAGCTCAGCCCGCGAAGTAAGCGAAATGGTGACCGTTCGTTGAAAGGGAAAGCTTTTCTGACATTCTCACTAAGTTTGCCCAGTAATATGCGGCGAATAGAATAATCTAAGCGCTCAGCGATCAGACTATACGTTGATATTTGAGTTTCAATGCGCAGCCTTGGTCAAAGTCAGTGCGAAACATAGTTTGCTTTTAGCCGAAGTGTGCCCCCTTTCCGGAGCCCGCAAACAGCGAATAGACGTGACGACGAGTCATCGTCACCATGCACATCAGAGCTCCAGAGGTTTCTTTCTTTTGAGCAAGGCTGTAGATTGCAGCGCTGTACCGGAATGATATTGCTCACAAGCAAGGGCGCTCGTCGCACCTTTAGAACGCACTCTATAAAACATTTTAAGCAAGGACACGGGATCGAATCCCGCTCGCGGCGGCCGGCTATTGATGGAGGCCAAAAGCAAGGCGCCCAGGTGCTGTGCGTTGTCAGTGCACGTTAAAGAACCCCGGCTGGTCGAAATTTCCGGAATCTTTCACAACGGCGTCTCTCATAGCCTTGGGATGTTAAACCTTGCAACCAAACCAAACCAGTTCCAAAATGCGGCGTCTGGTATTTATTGGTGGCTGTTATCCTTAGTGACCTTCAGTCGTTTGCCTGCTTCTGCTGCAGCGTGCTTTTCAGTTGTGCGCGAAAAAAAAAAAAAAGAAGGACTTTTTGTGTGATTTAGCAGCTAATAATACGCCGAGGGGAGATGGGCACATTGGTAAAAAAAAGATAAACAGAACGTGCGTCCCGCTTACGTGTTTCTAATTTGAGTGTGTTTGCTTGGACGACGAAAAGTCTCATCGATTCCGAAGGTTAAGACTTAGCTGTGAAACATTTCTCGATTATCGTGCTTACAGGATGTATTTCATTAGAAAACTATATTTTACGCGTAAGCACATGCCATCGCTAAGAAAAAAATATATTACAGGAGGGAAAAAGCGGTATTGTGGATAACGACATTTGATGGCCGGTGACACTTCAGCACACTCTGCATTTCATTTCTTTTTAACTACAAGTCTGAATAAACTTCCTAATTATGCGCAGTCACGCGCGCATTGTCCTCCCTCGATTGCGCGATTGCAGCGCCTGATTTCGTCAGCAGCACTGTTATAGCGTTGTGTGTGTTTTCAACGCGTGAGTATATATATATATATATATATATATATATATATATATATATATATATATATATATATATATATATATATATATATATATATATTCAATGGCTGCAAGGATATGTGGATGAATGGCTCTCGAGGGTCCGCGCAAAATGCGATGAAGAGTGAAAAACGCGAGTGTCAAGCAACGGGAGAACATGCACGCAGACGCTGCATGCCGAAGAGTGCAGTAGCGAGGCCCCATAGGAAACGGGCTGCGTATAAAGACTTGCCGTCTTTCGGCCATTTTTCTGCGTTATAAGTGTGAGCCGACGATAGTCGGTTGCATAAGAGGCGACTCTGTGTAAGTATCTGCACGCTGTAGATTTTGACTAATGGTACAGTATACTCTTTTATTTTGTTGTTTATTTCAACTTATTGCAGTAAGAGCAGTTGTTTATTTTTACTTCGGCGAACAAAATATATAAGTGCTCTCGGCAGAACCATCATACCGATGTTCGCTGGTTACTAGTCGTCTCCAAGTTTACAGCAACCATAAAATCAAGACGTAGTACACACTCCTTAAGCCAGGAATGGAAACTCTGCTGCTAACGGAAGCAGCAGTCTATTCTATCTGCTTCATGACAACCGCATACTATCTTCAAGCACTTTTGTTAGCGTGCGTTTATTTTTATCACGTAGGTATACCAACGAATGATTGGTTGGCACCGTTGTCTGCTCAAAAGACACGGGTCTGGGACATCACTGAAGAACTCCTTAATTTTATGCCATTCTAAAAGGCTGTGATGTTGTCTCGGCCTTGGGCAGCGTCCATTAGTACGTGTCGCATAATGGTGAAAGCTTTTCACAAAGCAAGAGGCAATACTTAATGTATTTTGCCTCAAAAATCTCCCACTTGCCATTCAAATCTCGTTCACAGACCTGCGGATCTCTGTGGACGTGCACATGATGATTACTGTGAAGCTGATAATAATTATCCTATCCGCATCGCAAAAGTGGTCAATGACCGTGCACCTACAGAAGCGGCGCACGTCTCTTTGCTAGTGTTATCTTTGAAAATGTTGTTTCTTGTCTCTGTGACAGAGCAGAGTCTGTTGCAGTGCTGCGTAGGAGATACTGCTTGTCCATCATTATCTCCTTCATCATAGGCCTATAGGTGCACCGGTTCTTAAGCCTACTCTTCTCGTTATTCGCGAATCAGCGGGAAGCCCCTTTCAGGAATTTCTCCGAAGACCGTCGCGTTGGCCGAGAGTGCATCTGTGCATCCCTATTTATAGAAGAGGCTTCTCGTGTCGATGCTGCATCTCTGTGGTCCCCGTTAATGCCGTTCAACCAGACATGTGCTCCCTGGGTACCTGGAAATCGCCGCCTCGATATCATGCTGCTCTTCGAAGATTGCAGGACGTGGTACACATATACCTCAACTATTCTCGGTTAGGCTTAAGGTAACCCGCTCCTCCGCAAGTTTGCTCGATTGCCAAACACGATTCTTGGAAGAGCCCAGGCCTCCGTTAAGTGTCCTTCAGTGAGTGAGCCGGAAGAACCCAAAAGGGTTTGCTCGGAAGACCGTTGTGATCTGTCTGAAAGCCACTGATATTTATTTTTCTTCTTGTGGACGTGCACCACTGCTCTTAACCTCATGTATTTTGTCTGCTTACGCATTGCACTGCATGCCTTTCTACTCTGTCGTCGTAGGTGCCCGTTAGAAGGACATCTGTGTCGCTATGAAGTGCTGACAGTAAGTGTTGACTATTTTGTTATCTCTTTTAATTTCTCACTACAGTTTCGAGCATGCAGGAAGCCTTGTAGAGCTCAGAGTTGCCTTGTCATGACACTATACTTCGTCGCGCTGGTTTTCATCAAATGAGCGCAGTCATGGAAACTTATAAAACTGGATAAAAATTCAAATTTCAGCTGGCATCTATATATCGACTACTCCCTACTACCTATTTAGTTTACGTTCAAATGGGCTAATGCCGTAGAGCGTTGTGAAATTTTTAATAGGTTCCTACAATAGGTTGATACCACCTTGTACGTACAGCGTTTAGAGGCGCTCTCAGTTTCCTAGAGCACTGACAACGATGATTGCTTCGATTTTCTAATTCTGGAATTCATATATCGGCGTCGCTCTAAAGAATCTTCCTTGCGTTATTTCTGTAAACGTTGTTACCAATCCTATCATCTCCTATGCTTTCCTTGGAGAGATTGACTGTTGACTCCATTCGTATTACCTCATAACGAGCCCATCATTTCCCTGCATTTATGTGTTGTATGTTTTTTTTTAAATAAAAAACTGCAGATGATAGAACTAGGAGTGTTTTAAAAGGAAGGGAAAGGCGCAGTATCTGTCACACTTGCGCTGTGGACGCCTGAACGGCGCCGTAAGAGAAGGGAGGAAGGTTGGAGTGAAAGTGGAAACTTTTCGAATTCAAAATATAAATTCCGGCACGAAATCACTAGTTCTGTCCTCGTTAGTAGCCCGTTATACTAAGTGGCACGGGCCGAGGCTCTTTATTTTTCTTTCCTTTTCTGCCTCAACATAACATATGTCCTCGTTAGTGTCACAAGGAAAGGTCTCAAGATTATAGTAATATATTTGTACCGTATACGGCAGTAAACTTCCCTTATGAACTTTCACTTACTCAAAAAGTACAGTATTGTTTCAATGTCTACATGCAATTTCCCTAATTTTTGTCACGTTCCCCGTTGGGCGTACCAAACTACGATACAAAAAAATTAAATATCAACTATCACTAAGTACCTTTGCCTATAGTAGTGCCACATTATTATCATCATAAACGTTTTTTTTTTTCTTTTGTCTGCTCAGTGAATAAAGATGCTCGAAGAATATTTTTTTTAAGCAATTTGCAATATTTTATTTTCAAATACGCACCTCTACGAGTGCCTCCTTTCAAATCTGTAACTGAGGCGCTAAAAAGTAGAACAGGATGTTACCCTCTTATGATATCAGACACGTTGGAATGGCCTTACGATATTTTTGTTATCGTTCATTCATCTATGCGACTGAGACTTATCAGAATATGTACAAGTAATCTACTATGCCAAGGCAGAATAAAGGTCAGTGTTATCAGAATACTCAGCTATGCCCCACTTATAATTGGACGACAAGGGTAAAGCGGGACGCGAACATAAGTTTATATCAATCATTCGGACATATCTATATTTTTTCTCACCGATTTTGAACTGCCCAAGTATCAAATGAACATTCTATAGTCCTACACTGAACGCAACAAGGCATTTCTCTCGAACATGACTCTTGATTACTCCCTATCACCGCCTCTTCCATGGAACAGCGAGAGCAGCTGAATGCAGCGTTCATTTTTTCGTAATAGGCACGATGTGATTTATACGTGCGTTTTGAATGCTGCTTGATTGATCAAATTTTTGTTCAGTATTCATAGTTTTCTTCGTCCGTGAGCAGTAAGGACAGCCAGTTGATTTCCCTGCTCTTAAACCAAAGTAATCAGATCGTAAATCTTTCTACCAAACTCCAAAGTAGCGATTAGGGCAGTAGAGACGCGTCCTTTAGCTCTCTTGTTGTTACATCAAGACGGTAAAATTTCAGGTGCCTCGGAGTGTGATCAGTATAAGACGCATGCTGGTAGGCGCTTTTGCAAAAAAAAAAAAAAAAAAAAAAAATCTAGAGGGCACTTTGTTGTTGTTATTGTGGCTGTAGGAAGAAGGAAAATAAAATGCACGGGTCTGCTACTGGTTCTGTAGCTGACCCACCTCCGCTGCCTCGTGCGGACAGAAGAGAGAAAGTAGAGAAGAAAGAAAAAAAAGCGGGAGAGAAAGACACGCGCCCCAACAGCCGTCCTCCACCGCCGAAGTGGTGGCGGGTGCAATGACGGTCTACAACAGATAAAAATTCGGTTGTAGGCTAGCCCCCTACCAGTTCCATCCCCGTAGGGCCAGGAACAGACACCCTTGACCACCTCCCCAACCCTCTCCGGGGCATTTAGTCCGAAGCCCTCCACTACCAGCCTCTCTTCCTTTTTTTCACTCCTACCTTCCTCATTTTCCTTACAGCTCGGTTAAGCTGTCCGCGCAGAACTTTGACAAGTACTGCGTCTTCTATTTCCTATAAACCACATTGAAACGCCGCTGGTGCCTGCTGTAGTGCGTCTGCTTCTGTATGCTGTGTGGTGCGGCGTTCGAGGAAGCGCCTAATGAAATGCGGCGCGTGGACGCCTGGATCGGACAGACGCCGGGCGGGGTCAGCTTCTTATATGCGTGAATCGCCTGATGAGGTCGTGACAGGATGTTTTCATCATCACGTAAGTCCTAATTAATGGACATGACTGGATGTGACGTCATATTCAGTCATAACGTCACCAGGTGATGCCGTCATAGTCAAGGTCATCATTGTCATCATCCCTGTCACTATCACTAACTACTACTACCATTATCGGTCGCTATCTACCACTAACTAGCGGCAGTGGTCGACATGGCAAGCGCGCTGGCATGAGGCTATACAAGGAGATCATTTTTTCACGTGCCCGGCGTGGCTCAGGATGATTGACAGCTATAGCGTGACTGAAAAGACGACAGTATGACCCATTAAAGGAATTCGCTTTATTAACTAATGTTCCATGAATTTGTAAAGTGAAGTAGGAAGGCTATCTCTAATTTGGGGGACCTAGATATCTGTACACCACTTTAGGCTTTGGCTGTTTACAATCCGATTGCAAGGCAAAACAAAAAAAAAAAACAATTATTGGGGCATGAATGCTCTGATTTAACAAAGATTATGCAACTGATAAGCAGAGGCGGGGAAAAATGTGGGATTTTGCCGCGAGAAAAGGCATACAGTGGGTGTTGCAAGAAATAAGAAAAACTGATTTTCTCTAGCGTCTTACTTCCTGGACCGAAATGTTCAACGCACTGGGTGCAAACTTATTCCTGAAGGAAATAATGAAAGAAAAGAAGAGCTTTGTCAGCTACGATATCAGTACTCCTTTTGGTGAAAGCAGCAATGCTGAGGAAGCGGAGTTGCGACCTTCTTTTGTTGCGCACAGAAGATTAAAAAATATTTCAACGCACAATGCAACCTGTTTATATACATTCTCCTTTCTCTGCACAATATCACATGACGACGCAGTGCTTCTGCAAGATCCGGGGACAAAACGACAAATGAAAATAGCAAACAAGTGTGCGCCCAAGCCTATCATGACTTCCTCCTTCTCCTTTAAATCACAAAAGCGGAATCTTTTACGAAACTAACGGTGAACTAAATATTGCGAATATTATCTGCCAGCGAGAAAGACGTGTGATGTAGTGATGAGCTTTTCGCCTTCGGGGTGAGGAACGGGCCCTCCTTTTTTTCCCCACGAAGCTTTCTTCCGCGAAACGATCTCTCTGCGCGCGCTGGGGCCTTCTATTTGCAGCAGGCGCGCATCACCCGGAGGCCTCCATTTTCCCCGGGCTCTTCCTTTCTTCCCCCATTCTCGCCCGAAACTCATGCAGCGCCTCCCGTTGCTCTTTATTCTATGTAAACCAGCTTTGGCTCTCTCCCCACCGTATCGCGTCCTCACACCTCGGTGGCGTCTGTGTTTTGCGACTGCGCGAGCTCGCGAGTATGGGCCACAGCTTGCCGCGGTTCCGGGCACCGACGTCCGTGCGTCCTCAGCAATACCAAAAAGAGACACGAAATGCGAAAGGGCGCTAGACTGAAAAGAGAAGTGAAGGAAGGGGCGTCGAAGAACGTGAAAACGACGACAGCGTCGGCGGCGCCGTCGGGCTGCCCGTTCCCAGGGCGCGCCGCGTCTTCCCCCTAGCAGCGCCAGGGAGCCAGCATCGGCACGTGTCCCGCATGAGCATCGTCTCCCCGTGACGCCCGCGCTTCTTTTTGGTCTACTTATTCACCCCTTCTTGTCCGCTCGCATGGGCGGGCGAGTGCGGCCGCCGGTGCCCTTTGCTCTTTCCCTCCACTGTATCCGACGTCTCGCGGGGCCCCAAAGACTCGAAAGGGCTCCCGCGGGAGGTGCGAAAATGGATGAAGTGCGACGGCGCAGTAGAAGTGTAGACGCCCCCACGGTGCCGGCGATGAGGGCGCAAAATAGGTCTGACGACTCTCGTTCACTGTCTACATACAATCTTTCTGTTTTTGTTTCTGTTGCGGATGTCTCGCCTTTGGCCGCCAGGCTGCGAAGTGGGTTTGCACAAGCCTGAGAGTGAAAGTACTTGCATGAAGGGATGAAATGGGGGGGGGGGGGGGGGGTGAAAAACACGCCCAGGGACCACCACTACATTGCGAACCCACGGCTTACCACGCGTATCACATCTGCTGCCTTCTGCCGGGCGAGCTGGAGTACTCATCTCACCAGAAACTATAAAGCAACTGCTGCTTACATTTCTTTTTTCGCCAGTTTTTGTTCCTCATCTAGCGTTCCGTGCGATGATACGAAGAAGAAAGCAGAGCCCGCACCGGTCCACCTAACCTACTGGGAGGCCCTTGTGTGTTAGGATGAGCGGCCTGCAGGGCATGTAGTCCAGGCGCACGAGGGCGCCTGTTTTTCCTAACGGTTCTGGCTCGTCCGCAACGACGCGATTTGGGGGGGCCTGCCGCCGCTTGCGTGCGCGCTCACACACGAAAGTGTTTCTCCGTGCGTGGCCTCCTGGCTCGGGGCGCGGTTTTCGGAACACGTGGGACGAGTTTCCGGCCCCTGGGCATCGCGCGCTGCTGCTTCTGGGGCTCGGCACTGTGCGCAAGAGCGGTTGTGGGCACTGAATACCGGGTCGGATGCTGTCGCTTTGGCCGGATGCCCACGTCCGCCCGGATCTGGCAACCGCGATTCCTCGTCCACTCGGTTCATGGTGTTTTTCGAGTCATTGTGCGCTCACAACGGCGTAAATAGGTGAAGGGAAACGTAAAGGGAGGAGGAGGAGGGTATCTCCGCTATACGCGAAAGCAAGCTCAGCTCTTTTCGAGTATTTTTGTTCGCCCGCTGCACTGCTTTGAATCAGTCGGTGATTTCACATGGCTCCAAATGTTTTGCCATGCCATGTCTGCCTATGCGTTAAACGTCGTTTTCAAAAACAATCTTGTTTATTATTAATTTTTTATAGCAGACGGCTTTCAGAGAATTGCTGGATGTTAACACTTCCTGCAATTGGGACTTCATTTAATTTGTGTTGATGTGTGTCCTAATGTCAGTAGCAGTTTCACGTGCTTTCATTCCATTGATGAAAATTATTGCTCGCATTCCTTAGGTATTTTAGCTAACCTTAGTTTCTCTTTTCAGCTATAACTGTTGCTAAAAGTAACAGAAAAAAATCCTATTCACTAGACATTTAACTTATCACACATGAATATGTTACCGCAATATATAAAGTTTGTCTAAATCGAACTTCAGCAGGCTCCGCCGCGGTGGCTCTGTGGTTAGTACGCTCGACAGCTGAGCCCAAGGACGCGGGTTCGAGTCCCAGCTGCGGCGGCCGCTCTTCGATGGAGGGGAAAAGTAAGGCGCCCAGTGCTGTGCGATGTCAGTTCACGCTGAAGAACTAAAAATCCTCGAATTTTTTTTTATTCTTCCACTACGGCGTCTCTCATAGACTGAGTCACATTTGGACGTCAAACTCTTTAAACCAAGTCAAACCTGAGCATTCGCGAAGCACTTACTGGGTCCCCTCTTGGCGAAGAATATCGAAAATAAATACTACGCTACATGACAAGACGGACGTCCACGTGTGTATTGTCTACAGATACCTTCGTCTAATCGGCCAAATTCCGTCGCAGTAAACTACTTCTTTCCTCTTCTTTCCTACTGCACACGCACTGCAAAATACAATAATTGCAGCGAAATAGAAAAGGCAGAAACGGGACGAAACTCTCGCCACTTCGTGGTCAATGCATAAACGAGCGGTTAACCCAACACCTTGCTGCCAAGACTTCGCGCCATTTGAAGCCCTTGAGGTATATTATTTATTATTCAGTGCCCCCAGCTGTTGACCTCGGCAGCATGTGCTCGGTAATGCTTAAGGCATGGGCATGTCTGCATATCCCCCTCGCCCCGTGACGAGGGGTTCAGCCAGGCACCGCTGTGCCCTCAGCCGACAACCTATGGAAGGCCGCTGTGTGCTTATGACTATAGCCTTAAACTCCCCCTTCATATGCATTTACGGAGGCCCCTCAGCTCTCATATTTTGCTGCTGTAGAACTGGTCACCAATCAAACACATGTCTTTTCAACGGATATCAACAACGGGTTTTTTTTACTACAATTGACACTCAGGCTCACAGTTCTACTCAATTCTGTTCCTCACCCCGCCAGGGTGGCGCAGTGGTTACGGCGCTCGACTACTGTTCCCAAGGACGCGGGATCGAATCCCGGCCTCGGCGGCAGCTTTTCGATGGAGGCGGAAGGCAAGGCGCCCGTGTGCTGTGCGATGTCAGTGCACGTTAAAGAACCCCAGGTAGTCGAAATTACCGGAGTCCTCCACTACGGCGTGTCTCATAGCCTGAGTTGCTTTGGGACGTTAAACCCCACAAACCTACCAATCAATTCTGTTCCTCCTTGCCGATTCTCTGTATCCTATACCAGGCTTTCCGCGCTTCATCTGTGCTGTAGAGGCGTCCTGCCGGGTGTACGTAGTATGTTAGTAAGAGTAGTTTGCAAAGGAATCGATTGCATTTGCTGTGACACTACATCCCTAAAAATAGTTATCTACATTACTAGACCTCTAAAGCGATTCATTACATTAAAAAGTACAAGGAAAATATTTAGGTCACAATAATTTCATTACTGCAATTCAATTACCGCGTATATCAAGGCTTCCTGCAGTGCGCTTGACGAATTTTGTTTGCCAGCTTTCAGAGGTGGATGGAGGGAGAAAGGGGGAAGGAGGGGGTTCAACAGCGGCAGCTGCGGGGGGCTGGAACCATCGTCGCGCCCAAGTAGCATTCAGCACTCAGCGACAACAGGCCGAGCGGCGCTCTTGGGGCTGTTTGCTTGACCGCACCGCGCGGCCAAATTAGCGGCACACCATGAAGCAAACAGGCAGCAGCCAGACACCGACGCCGCTTTTGGCGCTCGGCGTTGCTTCTCCATGATTAGGAGCGCACAAGGAAGTAATTGAGTTATTGTAATAAACTACAATATTTTAATTACCATTCCTGGCATTTTGAGATGTAATACATTCCTTTTATTCCCTAGTAATTCAGTAAAATGATAAATTACTCAACTACAATTTGTAAGAGGGATGCCTGACGAGCGAAAAAGCATAAAGAAGAGGAAAACGGAGACGTCGCGCGCTGGAGACAATGAAGTTGTGAAGACGACAAAGAGGACGAAGTTCGAGCTGTCGCTGTAAACGCTGGCCATCGTAGCTGCTACGTAAGATAAATATATTGCTGTGCGAACCATCTGAACGGCTTCATTACACATGGTGGAGGTGCGGGGTGTCGATCCCCGTACCTCTCACTTTGCTTTTGTTTGGTTTTCTTTATGGAGTATAAAATCCCAAAGCGACTCTGGCTATGAAAGACGCCGTAGTGGAACGCCCCGGAAAATCTGACCACCTGAGATTCTTTAACGTGCACTTACATTGCACAGTACGCGGGTGGCTTGCTTTTCGCCTCCATCGAAAAATAGCCGCCGCTCCAGAGATTCGATCTCGCTACTTTGGGTTCTGCAGTCGAGGGCTCCAACCACTGTGGCGCCATGGCGAATACTATAAGTGTATAATTTATCGATCAAAGTTATTAATTTCCTAGAAATTGCTTTTCGTCAGCACATAGCCGCTGCCTGGAACGGCAAGGCATTTCGTAATTTTTGTGTCTGGTAGGGCGCGTTAAAGTAGGAGCAAGGCGCGGTAAACCTATAGGCCGATGCGACACCAGTAGAGCGGGTGTCGCAAGCAACTCCCAAGCCGTAAAATACAGGGCTGTGCTATATTGCCTTGAGAGCAAAGGGAACGTTTTGGACTTAAGGCTTGTCAGGTGGGTGCGCGGACATGAGTTCCCCTAGGTAGATAAAGTGACAGCATCGGTTGATTGAACAGCGGTGTCCGCTTACACTCGTCGCCACGAGGAGGAGCTAAGAGGAGTGCACAAGCACGCACGGCGCGAAAGTTACTGAAAGAAAGCTGTGATGAACTGGCTACTACCACTGAAGCAACGAATTGCCTTTTTCCGATACCTGTAACTGCACGGACCGCTCCGGGTGAGAAATCCGCTGGAATCGCCCCTCATTTCTTTTTTGAGCGTAGTACGCACGAGAGTTCCAACGCGAGCGAGCTAAACGCCCCTTTATTCGGGGAATTCTGCGTCGGCATGTCACTATTGTGAGCGAAAAATCGCGACCACAGTTCTGGCAGTTGGCACGTGGTAGCTTACAGTACCAGGAAGTGAATGGTCACGGGGCTGCGCGACGTCACGCCACCACGTGTCATGGCCGATTTGGCAGGAATGCCAACTCGGACTTATCATTTTAGATAGCAGGGTTGCGCGAAATCGAACCTTTCAGTACCATTCGTTTCGAGTCAGACATGTAATTCCCAGGCCACGCAAGCGCGCAAGCAGATTCGTAGAGCTTCGTTATGTGGGGCTTTATATCTGTTTCCGGTGTTTTTGCGCATAATGTTTGCCGTAACTTACGACTGTATGCGAGGGGATCCGAAAAATCAAACCTTTCAGTACCTTTAACGCTTTCGTGTCATTCCCATAAAGGTGTGCAATTTAGGTTTCGCCCCATACCCCCCTTTTTACCCTCTTCTGTGTTCTGTTTTCTTCGCGTCGTCTTATCTTTCAAATGACTAGAAATATGGGGGTGGGAGGAAGGCGAAGGAGTCCTGTGGAGAGATCATTTTTTCACGAGTAGTAATTGGTAACGTCATTGAATAACATTTACATGCACTTTGAGAAATTTTTAGTAGTGTACTTTAATTGCTTCTGAAAAGTAATTTTACCAAGTATGATCAGGAGCAGGCTCTTGGAAGCGTGACTGTCCTATTTTTGTCTGAAGGTTGTCCCTCATAACTGCTCACGCGCATGACTCAAATTCGTTACGTCGCTACGTCGAAAACTGAAAGGTAATTATAACGGAGGGCATTATTTAAGACTACTCTCATGCTGTGGAGTCGAAATCATTGCCTACTTTGATGTTACCGCAAGCCACTAGAATCCACCCTGAATCCACTCCAAATCCAACTTTCCAGTGCAATGTAATTCGTTCTCAATCCACTGCAATCCTCGTAAATCATTATACTTCACTCTGATTAAACCTAATTCAATGTAACACTGAATCTTTAATCCATCCTAATTCAATATAATTAAACTTAATCCGAAGAAGCGCACCCTTAATCTATTATTATCCACCACGATCACTTCACGAGGTCGAAGGGGCCCTTTCGAATTTGGAGCCGGTTTCTGACCGCTCAAAAGGGGGTCCGCTTAACCTTATTAGGTCTGATAGAGCTGGCAGTTCTTTTTTTTTTTTTCTATGAGCCGAGCTACTATCCTTCGTGCTATATTATTTTTTTTAACAAACTTTTCCAGCGTCGGTACGATGCTTATTTTACCCGAGGGGGCCACATTCCTCGTCTTCGCTCTGTGTTGATCGCGAGTGCGTGTCTTTTCGAGGCGAGCAAACTGAAGCACTTCTGCTGAGAAGCTGACGTTCAGCCGCTGTTACTTCAGAGCTCGCTGCCGAACTCTAGTCCTTGGTGACTTTCGCCCAGACCTTATCCCGTTATAATATCATAATTTCTACATTTCACGACAGAAGCTTCAAAACTATGACGCAGCTTTTTTATTGCGAAAGGAATACTACGATAGCCAAAGCGAGACCTCGGGTGGCCGCAGCTACACCGTGAAGAGGCGTAGCTATACGGTCTCCTCATAAAAAAATCAGCCTGCCATGACATTTGAATTCACGTTACTCCTATGCCACGGGCAGGAGCTGCCAACTCTGGTCGCTCCTTTCGTATGGGAGGGTGATATCAGAATCAGCCTGCCAAAACCGTCTGCATTCTCGTTACCCTTACAACAAGCAGGCACGTCCATACGGCTTGGTTGAAGCCTGACTTTATATATGGGATGGTAGCTTAAGCTCTCGCGCCATACCCTTAAAGGACGAGCCTAAGTGTCCCCAATAATGTAGCACCTTACACTGATAGGGCGTGATAGGGGAATAATGAAGCAGGCAAAAGAAGCTTCCGCCGTTTCTTTCGCAATTCAACTAGGGTTAACCAGAGCTAAACCAGAACTAATGTTTTTTGCCCCTTTTCTTCGGCAGACTCTTCACGGCTACTACGCCCTTTCCCCTGGATAGTTAGGCTTCATGATCATGACTCCGCTTCTATTTTTTTTTAAGAGGGGAAGGGGGTGTTTTATGCACCTGTTATTGCAAATTCAGTAAAAATGACAGAAAAGCCCTAGAAAGGCGCGTCGACTGAAAACGGCTGCTACGGGATTGTGGATAGACGAATTTTCGAAGATAGTCGTTTAAATACTCTGTATATGTAAGTGCGCTTTAGAACGCGTTTGTCTAATTTCTGCACCTTCAGCTATTTCGTTTACCGTAGCAAATAAAATTAACGCCTAATTGCGGCCGACAAAGAGCTCTGGCGGCTCGCGCCAAATTAAATGCGTCACATGCAGAAACGGGGACTCAAAGCGAACGAACTCATGCCGAGCTTGCATCTTGCAATGGCGGTGATGTTCTAATGTAATTTGGCTGCAATTATTTCCATTGGCTATTTTTAAAAGCCTTTGACAAGACATCTTGCAATGGCGGTGATGTTCTAATGTGATTTGGCTGCAATTATTTCCATTGGCTATTTTTAAAAGCCTTTGACAAGACATTGAATATTTCACTGTTGCTCGGCTACTACCGAAAAAAAGAAACTTGCAGGTAGCGCTTAAGCTCGCCCTAAGTGCGCAACGTGACAGCGCCTTCTCTACGATACTCATACACGAATTACAGCAGACGACACACTACGCGACTTCGATGCCCATGCACATAATACAACGGCCCCCGCACCACAACATGTGGACTAGGCTTTCCTCTAATACGCCTTTAACATCAAGCCTTTGTGGCTAATGCGTGGAGTCTGTTGGCACGCAGACTGTCTGGATTCGACCCCCAACACCGGAGACTGCAATATTTTATTTTACGGACTTTTGTTTTTCTGTTCTCGGAGTATTATTTCCGGTAGATGGCACCATCGACTAAGCCGGGTTTCGGTGAAACGAGCTCCTAAACGCTACCGCGTCGTGCTATTTTGGGCCCAAGCCAGCCTTGTTTAGGCGTACTATGCTCTGCATTTCTTACGCGATGCTGAAAAGAAGGCGCTAGGCTGATATGCTTTCGTAAGGTCTAATCAAACAACGCTGCGAGTTTCGATTGGGAGATGAATTATTCATCGCATTTCGCCGCTTAAACTCGTAGCATGCTATGCTGGCTGGAGACTTGAGCATGTTCCACTTGCGTAGATATTTTCCAGAGACACTTACAGAGCCCTGCACACTCCATTCGTATAAGTACAGCCGCTTGAACCAAACCAGCGCCTGCAAGGGGTGGATTGAATCGTTAGCAGCATTTCAGGTTTTACCTAACTACCTACAAATGAAACCTTGCACAACGCTAAAAAAAGACGGTGCGCAAATCCTTCGATGCGCAAATCCTTCGAGGCTGCGCCGTGGCGCTAAAATTTCAGAAGCGGTGACTCCCTCCAGTGCGCTTTGGGAGTAAACACGCCTGATTTGGTCATCGACCGGTCAACGCTGGAAAGTGGAGCTGGAGAGGGAAGGAAGGCGTCGCCATATGGCGCAGGGAGAGTCTTTACCGTGCGACCTGCAGCAGTCCGATGCTGTGTTGGCCCAGCAGATTATACAGGGTGGGGCAATCTTCCGCACTCGTTTGCGTTCGCTCGAGACGCTTCGTTGGCCTCTGCCCTCCGAGCTATCTATGTCGCTGCTGCTTGGTGGCAGGCGCTGGTGTGGTATCGCAGTTGCGAATATATTTATTATTAAGCTTCTAGCATACCGATAACAGCAAAAAATTCACGGTTAGTCAACTGCACTAGAGTTGCCTCTTCCAGTTACTTGTTCCAGCTATCGTAAAGGTTCAGCATATCTTTAGCGTATATACTGAAGCCTTGACGGCTAGTATCGGCTGGCTGTGGGGTTGCGTGGCGCGCCTGCGCAGCTGGTTTCTGGCTGGAACGGTTACCACAAAATAAAACGTGATCTTAATGGTATCAGCGTTTCCAAACTTGCGCAACGTTCACGCTATAGCGTTTTGCAATAAACATACTCTAAGAGCAGTGCTGATAGGCATGAAGCGAATACAGCAAGAGACGGTTAAAACGAAATCGAGATCGGTATTCTCATAATGGCTCCCACAGCTTTTAACGAATGCAACAAAATGACAATTAGAGACGCGCGCAATAAAGATAAAGGGCTAATGGATTCGCAGTTGTCATTTCTCCTTAGTGAGTAGTTTTCTCCTTCACCTTCTCCTTTCAGTATAGGCGAATAAGCTTAAGGACGCGATAAGAGAAGTTCTTGCTGCAGAGCGCTGCTCTAGAGCGTCTGTTTGTGAACTGACAGCGTGCAGGTAGGGGAGTTACTCGTAGAGGTGTGATGAAGCTACTATAGGATGGTAATATCTCGAATTAATACAGTCTAATGAGGGGTATAAAATCCTGGTAAAAAAGCAGGTCATCTATAGATTTACCGATAGGTTAGAATATGTAAGAATTCAGGATCCCACTTTAGAGCAGATATCGAGCTTTAATCGATGACAACATTCTTAACGCTCGAGTAATTAATCATACCACATATACGTAACATTATGATGTACGCTGTGGATATAGGTGGCCGGAGAGGGAAGCCGTGGAAAGAACGCATTAGACGTAGCGCAAAGGATGAAAGCCGCTGCTAAATTTTTATGACAGCAGATCTGTTGTTGTGATAATATTGGCCTAGAAAACTGTTCAACCGTGTAAACGTAATACCTCAAGCCCTGCTAGAGATGCATCCGTTCATTCCCTAAGTTTTAGAGGCCGACGAGAACGCCGATTGCATTGCTTGTTTCTTTATGGCGTTTCACCTCTGGTTAGTTTTTTTCGCAGGACTGTATAACAGTAGCACGGAAAACCTTGAGGACTTGGGAGGGTGTGAGAAATAATACTTCGCACTGCCTACATGCACGCAGACGTACACACTATTAGAGCGCCAAGTTTATGGGCTTTATTATTCTTCTGCTCTTTTTAAATCTCACCACTTGTTGGTAACATTGTGTATCTATAGTTGTTTTTTATTATATTTTTGTTTTTTGTTTTTATTTTTATGCGCTGTCACATAGGCGAGACGTAAACTAATGACCATTCGGTGCGACCCCGCCGGGGTGGCGCAGTGGTTACGGCGCTCGACTACTGTTCCCAAGGACGCGGGATCGAATCCCGGCCTCGGCGGCAGCTTTTTCATGGAGGCGAAAAGCAAGGCGCCCGTGTGCTGTGCGATGTCAGTGCACGTTAAAGAACCCCAGGTGGTCGAAATTTCCGGAGTCCTCCACTACGGCGTCTCTTATAGCCTGAGTTGCTTTGGGACGTTAAACCCCACCAACCAACCAACCGACCATTCGGTGCATTCGGCACTGAAAAGTGAGCGTAATAAATGCGGCTTGTTTACCGGGCTGTATGGGCCTTTCTATTCGCAATTTCTGCTTTCACTTCCCCTACGCTGCTTTCGTTTTCCTTCGCTGTCGTCATGACCAAAAAAAGGTAGTGATTTTCCTAGACGTATGACATGACTGCCATGTACTAAATGTGCCCACTTTGTACCCTATGTTTTCTTGATGATATCAGTGTTTTGTTTTGTTTTCAAGACGTACGATTTTGTGTCGGTGGCGTATATTGTGCTACCGAAAGCGCTGCACTCTTTAGCATGATATTGTTTTTTGTATAGATAAATACACATTTCGTATTCAATAACCTTCCTCTACTGTTTGAGTCATCGTCGATTCGATTTTATATTTAGGTTTCTAACTACACTATTCGTAATCGATTCCGCAGCAAAGGTAGCCTATTCGTATCTAGTTAGATATCGAATAAGTATTGCTTGCACACCCATAGCCAGTACATTTCCAGTACATAGCTTTTTTTGTTGTTGTTTTTTTGTTTTTGTAGCGAAGGCTGCATTGGCCACAGTCTCGCCATTTCGATGTGCCTGTCCGTGCCTGTCCAATGCCTGTCTGAAAAGCAAAGAATGAAGAAGAAAGTCGTGGGAGGCGGCAGCTGGTAGCTAACTTGGCAGAGCACTAACTGGACGTAGGGCTTCATGACATTACGTTTGGCAGGGGCTGGCAACTCGGGCCTCTATTTCATATGGGAGGGTGAGATCACAATCAGCCTGCCAAAACCCTTGCATTCACGTTATCCGTAGGCAACGTAGGCGCGTTCGTACGGTTTGGTTAAAGCGGGGTTTAAATAAAGGGTGGTAGCTTACGCTAGGTAGGCTGCAGCAGTATGTGGATCGGGAGCTTCCGGACGTGCAAGCTGGGTTTCGCAAGGGCAGAGGAACTAGAGACCAAATTGCCAACCTTCGCTGGATCATGGAAAAAGCAAGAGAATAAAACCCATCTACTTCTGCTTTATTGATTATGCAAAAGCGTTTGACTGCGTAGATCACAGCAGATTGTGGCAAGCTCTCCAAGAGATGGGAGTTCCAATTCACCTCATCTGTCTCCTCAGGAACCTGTATGAAGGGCAAAAGGCCACAGTCAGAACTGGGCATGGTCTTACTGATTGGTTTCCGATCGAGAAAGGAGTGAGGCAAGGCTGCATACTGTCGCCCTGCCTATTTAACCTATATGCAGAGTGCATCATGAGGAAGGCCGGTCTGGACGAGTCTTCAGCTGGAGTGAAGATTGCTGGAAAAGGTATCAACAACCTTAGATATGCGGAAGATACCACTTTAATGGCAGAAAGTGAAGTGGAACTCAAGAGACTTCTGATGCGCGTACAAGAAGAGAGTGAGAAGTTTGGGCTTAAACTGAACATCAAAAAGACAAAGATCATGGCGTCTTGCCCTATGAAGTCCTGGAGCATCAATGGGCAAGAAGTGGAAGCTGTGACAGATTTTCTCTTCTTGGGCTCCAAGATTACCTCGGAAGGAGACTGCAGCCATGAAATTAGGAGACGCCTGCTTCTGGGAAAGAGAGCAATGGTTAGCCTTGACCGCCTAGTAAAGAGCAGAGACATTAGTCTGCCAACCAAGATCCGTATAACTCGTGCTATGGTCTTTCCAGTTGTGATGTATGGATGCGAGAGTTGGACTGTGAAAAAGGCTGACCGCCGAAGAATTGACGCATTTGAATTGTGGTGCTGGCGAAGACTCTTGAGAGTTCCTTGGACTGCCAGAATATCAAATCAGTCGATATTGTCGACCATAAACCCTGACTGCTCATTGGAGGGTCAAATACTAAAGTTAAAGCTCAGCTACTTTGGTCATCTGATGAGAAGAGAGGAGTCGCTGGAGAAAGATTTGATGTTGGGACAGGTTGAGGGTCGCCGGAGAAGGGGTAGGCAGCGAACGCGATGGATGGCATCCTCGAGGCACTACAGATGAAGTTATGTGATGTTAGGAAGATGGTGAGAGACCGGAAAGCGTGGCGTGACATGGTCCATAGGGTCACGAAGAGTCGGACACGACTGAACGACTGAACTGAACTGAGCTTACGCTATCGCGTCATCGCGAAGGTGGGAGTGAAAACAGAGAGAAAGAGGTGCCGTAGTGGACGGTTTCGGACCACCTAATACAGGATTTCGCCTCATCGCACTTTAATGGTCAAAAGTACCCTCTAAGAAATAAACAAAGCTGGCACCATAGAGTAAGCTATTATGTTCAAAAAGCATGTCTTCACTTTCAAGCCGACCCTAAGCGTAGCCATGCAGATAGCTCTTCCGTAATTCTAGGTTTAACCATAAGCTAAACCACAGCTATTTTATTTTTCATGTGATAGCATACGTATCAGTTTCGTTTATTTTGTTATTCTGTGCTGCCCACGTTTGCACGCTCTTCGATTTTGGGGCAAATTTTTGTCTTTGTTCACAGGACATAAGCAGCGTCGAAATGAGCTTCTAGGCAGGCTAGACTTGTTGAAAAGGAGCCAGCGCTGATATAAAAGTCGTGTCCCCGCTAAGAAACTGCGCTGAACGATCTTTCAGCCTGTACATTGGACTATTATACCTGCATTAAGAATGAGCGGCTGTCATGCTGTCATTCCTTATTTATGCGCCTCATTGGAAAATCAGCCATGGCTCTGTTAAGACCGGGATCAATCAGCCACCATCGTCCAACGTCAAGCGTCATGACGGTCGGGTATGGCCTCCTGTACCGCTTTGGCGATCACATTTCGGCGAGCTGCCTAGCGGCAGAGTTGTTTGACTAATTGCCCTTCGGTGTTAATGCGAGGGGCAATTAGCCGATGGAACTGAACCGATTAGCAGCTCCACCCGGCTGAGTGAGAGAGGGCGCAAAAATTCTGGCGGTCTCTTCTCGTCGGTCGTGCGTACGGCCCACACACCTCAGCATATACTGAATCCATGGCTGCCGCAGCAGCGAGAGCTATTGGACTGCAGTGAATAGCGTTCCAGCGGTATACACAGCCTATAGGGTAGCCCGCTTCGAGTGCTGGATCACGTGACATGAAATGTTAGTCGCTGGCTTACACCAAAGTGAAAAGAAAACAGAAAATGCTCGTGTATGCCCAAAAGAGAGCGAACGAGCCATAATTTTCTAACAGGCCGCACTAAACTTGCCGTACTCGCTTCTGGTCTTCAATGAGATATTTAGAACTTCACGTTTTCGCTGCTCTGATTTCACAGGAAGTTAAACTGACGTCTCTTTTTCGCTCTAACTATCTCCTAATCTCCATGCATCGAGGTGCTTGGGGAGGGGGCGGGGGAGGGGGAGATGGTATAGAATCTTTTTAACGTATGAGTGCGCACGGGAAAACCGATTCTCCCTAACCGGAGAGAAACCTATCAAGAAGACCGACCGACACAGAGCATGTAGGAGGAAGATATTTCTATCGATTTTATCTCTTCTTATTATCACTTTTTTTTTTAGTTTTAACAGCAGCATTTGAATGAGCCCGCACACCTGCAATATACGGCAGCTCTTCGAATCCCCATCCAATTTTGTTTCTTTCAACAGCTCACAATTTGAACGCCCGCATGCATTAGCTGTCCGGAGAGCTTAATGAATGATAATTCCGCTGCACATTCTTGGGCAGTTCTCTATAATGAAATTGCGACGAATCTGTCATGAAGAAGTGCAGCCGTGGCACGCCTGTTTCCTTTTATTTCATCTATGATGTTTAACTGAGATTTTCTTTTCTGTATGTCGGTCTACTTAGAGCATATTCTGCAAATTGGATGAAGTCAGTAAGGCTATACCAGATTTCTTATATTTTTCAACAAAAGTCATTCCTACTTAAGTGGCCTAAAATTGAATTTCACAGTAAGAAAACTGTGCAACACTCTGGCTGTTGTCAGGAGCTCCGTAAGGCGTTGTGTATATATTAAATTACATAACAGTATTAATAAGCGAAATCTGAAATCCAAGGCCAGGTTAGAAATCTTAGCACCTTCCGATGATGCATTTAGGCTTATCTTCTCATTTTTTTCTACTTTCTGCATTACTTTTATTTTCACTGAGCGCAGAGCATAAGCCGATAAAGTGGCCCAGCAATTGTAAAATATCATTTGCATAGTTTCGTGGATACCCCGAGCGAGAGATTTGTTAGAAGGCAGAAATATAAAGCATTCATGGCTTTTCGACCCCTATTTATGAACATGAAAATTTGTCAGGATAATGTAATTCGTATTATTAGTTCATAACCAGGAAATACGAGGCTTTTCATGAAGTTTCTAATACAGACTTGCTTATTCTAGTTTTTTTCACCCCTGCAAGTTATTATAATCGAACTAGCCTAAGGGACTGCAACTTTTGCCACAAGGTGCCGTTCTGTGTAGTTTGTTCCGGCATGTCGAAAAATAAAATAATCCACCTTCAGACAGGGAAGGGTGGAGAATTGGACCATAAAAATGGGATAGAAACGGGTGTCTGTCCCTGGGAGCGCACCCGTATACAGCAGCAAGTGAGACTTGTGCACTAGCTACACCGCTTCTACAGCGTGGAAAGCAAGAGAACGTGGCTATTCCTTCGTGCTTTCACCTATACCTCCGAAATTCCTCAATTACCTCCGATGCCCCTGCCCAGTTGCTGAACTAGGTGCTTGCAAATAATAAAGGAAAATTGGGAGCGTTATGGTAGCGTCTAGTTCGACTCCTCTGAGAGTATTTGAATCTACTCAGCTCTATATGGCGTGGTCCTTGGAGCAAAGAACAGAGGACTTTGTCTGCATCTCTTGCAGAACTTATTTCTCTGCCCTTTCCCTGTCTTAATTCGCAGTTCGTTTCTTCTTCAGTACCTTGGGTGTATAACGTAATACGATACAATTTCTTCGTTAAGCGTTTACTAAAATAATGTGTTTTTGTTTTCTGACTTTCGTCGCGATGTTTTTCCTTCCTTTTTTATACCCCCCGCTAAATGTACATAGCTTTTTCAGTTCAGTTCAGGCGTTCAGTCGTGTCCGACTCTTCGTGACCCTATGGACCATGTCACGCCACGCTTTCCGGTCTCTCACTATCTTCTTAACATCACATAACTTCATCTGCAGTGCCTCGAGGATGCCATCTAACCATTGCGTTCGCTGCCTACCCCTTCTCCGGTGACCCTCAACCTTTCCCAACATCAAATCTTTCTCCAGCGACTCCTCGCTTCTCATCAGATGACCAAAGTAGCTGAGCTTTAACTTTAGAATTTGACCCTCCAATGAGCACTCAGGGTTTATGGTCGACAATATCGACTGATTTGATCTTCTGGCAGTCCAAGGAACTCTCAAGAGTCTTCGCCAGCACCACAATTCAAACGCGTCAATTCTTCGGCGGTCAGCATTCTTCACAGTCCAACTCTCGCATCCATACATCATAACTGGAAATACCATAGCACGAGTTATACGGATCTTGGTTGGCAGACTAATGTCTCTGCTCTTTACTAGGCGGTCAAGGCTAACCATTGCTCTCTTTCCCAGAAGCAGGCGTCTCCTAATTTCATGGCTGCAGTCTCCTTCCGAGGTAATCTTGGAGCCCAAGAACAGAAAATCTGTCACAGCTTCCACTTCTTGTCCATTGATGCTCCAGGACTTGATAGGGCAAGACGCCATGATCTTTGTATTTTTAATGTTCAGTTTAAGCCCAAACTTCTCACTCTCTTCTTGTACGCGCATCAGAAGTCTCTTGAGTTCCACTTCACTTTCTGCCATTAAAGTGGTATCATCCGCATATCTAAGGTTGTCGATACGTTTTCCAGCAATCTTCACTCCAGCTGAAGACTCGTCCAGACCGGCCTTCCTCATGATGCACTCTGCATATAGGTTAAATAGGCAGGGCGACAGTATGCAGCCTTGCCTCACCCCTTTCTCACTCGGAAACCAATCAGTAAGACCATGCCCAGTTCTGACTGTGGCCTCTTGCCCTTCATACCGGTTCCTGAGTTTACAGCCTTTTACAGCTTTTTACAGCCATGTTTTAATGGAAAAGTCCCTAAAACTTCACATCTGTAATGTGAAATTCCCCTTGGCTTGAAAGATGGTTTTCTTACCAGGTAATTACGGTTCGCACAATAAAGCAGCGGAATGTTATGCCTGATTATTTCGCGAAAACATGGCACAATTCATTACGGTTAGCATTTCAATTATACGTCTCGCTTCAAACAACTAACATCGCAGTGATGACAATTAAGCCACTTCTGCGTGGAGTCGTAAAGGCCCTAAGAGCTAGGGCCATAAAATGTCATGGTACGCTTTAAGGCCTGCCTTTATAGGTTTGATGCTACAGCGTATAAAGGCAACCGCCCGCCGCTCCTCCGCATGTACATGCAATTTCCTACTCCCTTGTTGAATAATCCTTTGAGTGGCGCGTCTGTTACCCCACAAATAATCATTAGCAAGTAGCCATCAAGCATCACATTATATGAAAAATGACCGGCACAGGTTTTAAGCCCGGGCCGTTTTAATCGAGCCGAGCGAACGTGTCTACGTGGCCTAGGGTAGCTTGCCTGGCTTCCGGTTTCAATTATCATCCCACCTTCTCATGTCACAAGAACTACGAGCATTTTCAGCTTATGCAAACTTCACCTTGTCACGTGGTCCCGTGACGTTATACAGCCCGCCGACTGATCAGTGCCCAGCAACGTCACCTGCAAATTACCACCTGCCACAGGCACGTTCGAGGTTTTTCGCTCACAACGCAAAGAACGCCGATGGCGGATTTTCTGTGGGACAACAGTTATAGCCCTGTCGAGTAAATTGCGTAATCTCAAATGAGTGGAGGAGCGTATGAAATTGTTTGAGAGGTCAGTTCTTACGCATCCATTCGTTGGTTGACCAGCATCGCCGTTGCTGCTGTTGCCGGTGCAAGGGAGTGAAATAGGGTCACGGGAGAGTCACGAGAGAGCCACAAGTCGAAGGCGGTTTCTCAGAAGAAAAGAAATATGAGCCACGTGCTCTGCGCCGCTCGAGCCTGACTCTTTTTTTTTTTCTTCTTCTTCTGAGAAATTATCTGTGGCTGAGCAAAATGAGCGCTTTGTAACTGCACCTACATAGACACAAGCATCTCTCATATTCTTTGCCCCCAAACTATATCGCGAAAACGGTTAAATAGGTGCGCTACAATTTCGTATTAGCGAATTGTCGTAATCGTCCGTAGAATTTTTTTTTTATTGCTAGCTACTCGTAGTGCAGGGGGTATATCTAAGGGAAAGTAATTTACCGGCAAAAATTACGTTCAAAGCGACTATCTATGAAATTACTCAGGGCGCAGAAGTCGAGGAAAACTTTAGTTTAATACGTTTAACCGACAATAAAGGTTGCAGATAGCAACTGTCTGACAAAGCCCGCGAATAATTTAAAAAAAAAATAAGCATTTTATTTTTAAATCTGAAAACAATTTTTCTACCCCAATTATGCCATTTTAGTGGTCATGTTAAAACAGGTGGGTAACGTTAACTGGTTAGGGAGTTAACTGGCCTCTGATGATTAACCGGAATACTGTAGTGAAGAGTCTGATTCAGTTAAACATTTTCTTTTTGGTGCTCGAGGCCTCATGATGTCTCTACCGGTCCAGTCAGCACTTGGCTAAGTCCCCTATCAAACGCCAGCGGTCAGACAAATTTTAGCTCGGCTGTGTCATACCGTCTAATCATGTCATGCACCGATTCAACCAATCAGCGTTTGACCACTTCACGCACCCGTGCGGCGTCACCATAGTCTCTACTGACCAGCTAATTTTATGAGCAACCGCGTCGTTGAATTTTGTGCCTGATCAAGCTGTCCCTTTTTCGTAATGAGACTTCTAATGCCACCTCAATATTACCTATCTGAACGCTCTTTGTCGTTCTAAAATATGGTCTGTCTTTTCTCTAATTCTTATTTTACAAAACCTTATTGCTGCGTTCACAAAGCTCCTCTTGAGCAGTGCTTTTGAGGCATTATGAGCGCGCTCTCTCTCTCTATTTAATTTAGAGTCATGTCGCCGTCCTTTCTCCCTTGATAAATGCTCTAAACCAATATGCATTGCCAGCATGCCCACAAGAAGCAAAATTGAACCTTCTATTCTACAACCTGTCTCTTATTTTATTTCATCGGAAGCGAAATGCAGCGGATGGTTTTCTGACTAATTATACGAGTACCTTGACTTCGTAAGAAAAAAAGTATCCTGGCACATTATGAAAGATTTGAAAGCCCCCCATACTAAACGAGGAAACTTCTTCATGCATGCCTTCATATTTACCTTATATACTGTAGAACCTCTAGTTAACTGACCAAAATTTAAATCAAGAACTCTTAATAAACCCTAAAGCAACAAATAGCTAACTGCGTTGGCAGCACCGCATAGAAATTAGATGAATAGAACAGAAAGAAAGAAAAAGAGAGCGGCAAATGATGATGACACCAGGAAAGACGAGCTCTCCGTGGCATTGTGGACATTTAAATATGGCGACTCTGCCCCTCGTCACTTATTATTCTGCCGACGCAGCGAGCGCAGTTCGCGAGCAGTGTATAGCGGGCCCCGCGGCGAGGGAATGCTTGCGTGCATGAAAGAGAGAGTGTGACCCACCCGCGGGAAGATTTACGCTCAAAGGCGCTTCATTTTAGTGCTTTTCTGGCGGCTTCTCTCCCTGCGTGGTTCCGCTAATTACGTCTCGTGGGGCGGAGAGAACAGACAGCTTCTTGACTCCGGGGCTCCGCAAATGATTCTTTCTAATATAATACCATATCTGGCTCGTTCCCTTCACGTATGCGCGCTCTTTCAACGCTTTTGCTTCGAATGCCGCACGTTAATTTGGCCAGCAAGATCCCGGCCCGCATCGCCCCCAAATGCGCTCACTGCGCCCTCTGCTCATTTTCATCCCTTTACGTTTCGCTTTTCAAGCCTCACGAGCGCTGTAGCGTTTTTATCTTGTTGCTATGCGGCATTCGTCTCTAAGTACGAGCTAGGTTTTTACATGGAAACATCGCGCAAGAGCTGTACACTGCTTCGTTCCGTGATAGTTGCGCTCTCTGCCTCGGGTATGCTCACGTTCTGGATTCTCGGAATGGGCGAGGGGGGAGAGGGGGCATAGATAATGCACTACTTTAATTTACGGGCTTTATCATGATAATATAGTTTGTCTGGATGTTTCTTTTACTCTTCTCCCTACTAATTACTGCATTTCATTCCTACCTTCTAGTTCTTTCTTGATATGTTTATATACAATGCGTAATGGCGCCGGTGAGTGGGCTTTATGTTTTGAAGTACTGAAGATCTGTTTTTCTTTATTTCTTTAGATGAAAAGGGTGGTGAGATTTGTGTGCCCGTGGGTCTTTTTTTTATTTTTCAGTTTGTATGGGTGTGCGTCTGCTTTGAGAGCAGCGTCGCTAAATGTGTGAAGAATGGCAGAAGTGTGGTTCGCAGACGAAACGGATAGAGCGATGTCTGTGTGAGCCATCTTTGCTGGCGCACCTGGCGTTCTTTGCACTTGGAGCGCCAACTAATCACGCAAATGGGACCTCAGAGCCCCTTCATCGCTTGACGACACCAGCTGGAACCTTTCAGTCTCAGCCGTAGAAGAATAGTAACCAAACAAAAGTCGGCCTCGAAGCCGGTGCAGGAAAACAGATACTCGACCCACACTTCGCGATGCATTGTGGGGGAATAAGCAAGATGAAAACATCTGCTGAAAGCACAGAGCCGTCGTGATGCAGCGAGCATTAGTTCTGCACTAATGAGCAGACGCACAGTGTCATTGATTCTTTCCCCGACTCCCTAATCTGGCCAAGACACCATGATACTTCTAATTAACCACAGCTTCGCATGATCTCTGCTATTCCTGCATTCAATACTCTACTTCCATAGTTAGACCACCTGGTCAGCTCATCCCGATAATGATCATTCATTCATTCATTCATTCATTCATTCATTCATTCATTCATTCATTCATTCATTCATTCATTCATTCATTCATTCATTCATTCATTCATTCATTCATTCTTGAATAATTGGTTAAAGACTGCTTGAATGACGGGGGTCAGGACGATGACAGACGCATGCCCAGTGCTATATCCTCCCTGTTTGTATTATCCCTCGTCTATTGCATTTTTTGAAACCATGGATGTCGGTTTGCAACACAAGCGTTGAATACGAAAGTTTCTGGGAAAGCATATTGAGCAGACAAATACATGCATGAGTTCTTATTGCAAATCTGTGCAAACCTCGAATAAAAAGAAACTGCATGACGCAACGCAGGACGGCGCTTTACGTTGATATCTGCTATCACACAGCTCGCCTAAACAGGACATGCACACTTCTCACTGCACCTAGAAGGGGCGAACAGTTAGAAACTTCAATTAAAGAAAAAGAAACCAAATCCTATATATTCCACGGGTACTTATTTCGACGTTGATGCCTATTTCCGATTTCTGCGATAGAAATCTTTATTTCTTTCGTGTTTTTACTTAACTCCTAAGCACTCTCTTCCTGGCAGTTTTGTCTGTACAATGTTTCCTGTAGTATTTGTTGGAATTCTTACATGAAAAGCTGCCAACTGTGCCGACTTCACTGGGCGGTCGAATTTCGTCTGTCGCTCTGCATTAGTTGCAATCCGGGAGCACTCGTCTACTCAGTCCGAAATTTTGTTGATGTGTGCGCTAGGCTTTAAATGTTCAGTTTTTTTTTTTTATCATTGGAATGATTCTACATCTTGCAGCATTTTTTTTTTATCTGCACAAAGAGACCTCCTTTGTTTCTGAGGCGCCAACAAACGTGCAACACCTATCCGCCACAATGGATTGCCGTCTGTGAGGACTGGCAACTAAGCCGAAAAAATTGCATCAAATTCTGAACAAGGCGGCCTCGGCTGCACAGAAATAGGCCGCAAAAGCAGTTATGCTGTGCGCAGTGCCCGAGCATAATAAAACAGCTCGGATGCTTGGAATAATCCGGATGTATGGTGAAAAAATAGCGCCAAAAAGCACATGCATTTCGTCGTGTGTATGCCTTTACCTTTCGTCTTCTTCCTTTTTTGTGTGTGTGTTATTTTCCCGCCGGGCATCCATCTGGCCAGTTTTGTATCCTTGAGAAGATAATCGGTTTCCCTCCATGACAGGACCCTTTTGAGGCCACGTATAGTTTTACGGTGTAAAACCTTACGCAGCGCTCCTCACACTACTGTACTAAACCACACACAAAAAAAAAAAAAAATTCACCATGCAAGAAACAAAGTGAGAAGACTGATCAGTGATATACCTATGCAACGAGAAGTACGAATTATCTTACTTGACTGCAATTTCTTTTTCGAGCTGTAGCGCAGCGTCAGACATCATTGGCAGGGTCGTTCGCTGACATCACTGAAGATATTATATAGGCGGAAGGTAAATGATGTCTCTATATTGTAAAGCTAAGGCAACTATCCAATAGAAACTAGTAAGCAGAGAGCACAGCTTGCCTTGACGCAGCGGATGATATGCCGAGGTAAGCAGGCTGCCTAAAACGCAAGTATGGCCCACGTCGCGTGTCTCGATCAATGGAGTTTAATTAGTATTCGGGTTAAAAGTTTCACAGGATGATAGAAACGCGCTAGTGCTATTCAAGAGTAAAATAAACCACATGCCCTGTCACGCATGTTATTGATGAGGTTGTGCAGAAGCAGTGGCTTGTTCAGATAATTGGCTATCGGCCAAGCAAGTTTATGTCAAGTAAAATTTCCTTCTTCTCTGCAGCATCCTGGGTTTGGGGGATGTGTTGATGCCACATGCACTAAACTAAATGTTCCTTTGAAATGAAAGACCTTCACAGTGAATAATAATAATAATAATAATAATAATAATAATAATAATAATAATAATAATAATAATAATAATAATAATAATAATAATAATAATAATAATAAATTGGTTCACACGAGAGAAAAGGCGCAGTATCTGTCACTCTTGTTCTGTGGACACCTGAACCACGCCGGGAGGAAGGTGGAAGAGAAAGTGGAATTAAAGAAAGAGGAGCCGTAGGGGAAGGCTACGGAGTAATTTCGACCACCTGGGGATCTTTAACGTGCACTGAATCGCACAGCACACGGACGCCTCTCCTTTCACGGCGAATGAAGTGACGAGATTCCTGTATTTGAGCTTTGGGCAAAAATGAAAGAGGAGCGAAACGTAGGTTTAACTCGCTTAGCTTTCTTCTGGACGTGCAGAAGCAGGCAAGTATTCGGAGCTCACTCGCCGCCGTTGTACACGGTATTGCGGGGCCGCGTGCACGTGACGCCTCAAATTTAACTTTCATAGCCATCGCTTTACCCAAAACGCATGCACAATCTGCCAGGCCACGCCGTGTACTTGTTCCGTGAAATAAAAACCATAGCGGAAGTACTTTGAAAAAGTTGCCCCAGCTAAACTACGCGGCCGTAGCGTTCCCTCGCGAGCAAAGCAAGATGTAATAAATTTCAAGTTGCGCTAAAGCGCACTCAGTACACACTTTTGCGCACTCTAATTCTTGCAAAGTACCGAAAAACGCGTAATAAAAACACGTTACTTACCCGTATTCCTTCAACAGCTTACATGCCCAAGTAATGCAATCGGTGGAACGATAAAGTGAAAGAATGCCCCAAAGGAGTGATCACCTGAATCACTCTTTGTCGACTGCCCACGAAACTCATGAAACGAAGGCCAAGGGGTGAAAACCCCGAAGTTACTGTAGATAAATGAATGAAACTGGAAAGCGACCCGAGGTTAATAATAATCGGTTCACAGGAAGGGAAAGGCGCAGTTTCTGTCACACTTGCTCTGTGGACACCTGAACCGCGCCGTAAAGGAAGGGAGGAAGGTGGGAATGAAAGTGGAAAGAGAGAAACGGGAGCCGTAGTGGAGGGCTACGGGGTAATTTCGACCACCTGGAGATCATTAACGTGCGCTGACATCGCACAGCACATGGACGCCATTTCGTTTCGCCTCCATCTAAACGCAGCCGCCGTGGTCGGGTTCGAACCCGGAAACTCCGGCACAGTAGTAGGGCGTCTTACCACTGCACCATCCCGGCGTGGCAACGCGACCCGAGGTTTGAATTTCATTTCATGATAGCATTTGCTCATCATCTGAAGGCGTCGGCAGAGCTTGAGGGGATCCCGAACACGGGGATCCCGATTTTAGCTAAACTTGGGGCATCCAACTTAGCGCAGTGAGAGTCGAAATTCGAACCACTGATGCAAGAGGACCACAGAAGTGTGAAGTATAGACGCAAATATATGTAGGTACAGCATATATAGGATTTTTTTTTTTAATTTTTTTCTTTGATCCCCGAGACTGGCCCACTCTACCTTTTCTACAAATTTCAGGAGGAGAAGGAGGGGGTGATGACTTCGGATATGACGATAATTGATGCTTACCGCTGTAGTGGTTTGTGAAGTACGCCTTGTTTGGCCTGTTAAATTGCCTTTCCCGTCCTTGGTAAATTAGATCTGAAATTCAAAACGACCCCACAAGTTCAGCACTGTTCCGTACATAAACCCATGTGTTCTCAGTTTCGTGAGAATGGCCACCTCATATTTATTCACCAAAAAGATGTGTATATCAAAAACGCATAACCAGTACAGCCTAAGCCGGCAGTTCACATTTTTGTGGGTAGTTTCTCGAGGATACAAAATATGATTAGGAGAAGTTAACGACTAAATACGTGCAGCATTTTCGGCGAGCTGAGGGAAGGGTCATAACATTGCATTAGCTTTGTTTATGAATATCAAATACTGAAGACCAGGTACGGTCCTATCAGTATTTCAAGGGTTGTAATGACGACAATGGCAACAGCATATAGACAGTCAAACAAAAATCCTCTGGCATAAGCGTTATATTCAGGTAAATGTGACAAATTTCTGAAGCTTAGTAAAGCACTAACTGGTTGAACGTGCACGACAAACTTGCTATATATGCTGGTGTGACATTTTTCCGTCGTGTTCCTGCACCATCGCTAGCTAACTTCCAGCTTCGAAATTCATGAAAAGTGAGAACGAGACAGCACGCCACGCTTAGCATCGCTATTTCTTAAAGACAGCACCTCCCCACGCTTTCTGCTATTTTTCGTCCGCGTGCGAAGACGACGCTTTAATTGGCTCGAATTTTAGGGCGCACCTCTTTTTCATTTAAAGCACTAGGAATGTAGCCGAAACGTTTCGAATGGGCTCCATGAAAAGCAAAAGAAGAGCATTAGAGCACTCAGCGCTGCGACAGCGCTACGGTATAGTCTCGAAAGAATCCTCGGAGGGACTTCTCCCTATACCCTGGGCCTTTCAAGGCCTCAATAAGGAAGTCGTCAGCGCAGATGAGAAAACAGAAGCCAGACGTGAAACCATCAAAGTATAGCGTTCGTGGAGAAACAGCGAATGGCTCTTCCCCGCTGGCACCCGTTCCCGCGGCAATGCCCTGGAACGATTCTCTAATTAAAGCGTTCCTCGCTTGCCAAGCCTACACGGAGAGACGGGAACGGAGGTGAAGGGAAGGGGAGAAGGCTCCAACGACGTTCTTCGGTGCTGTTGAGCTAGAAACTCGATTTAGACGTTCTTCCCCCAAGGAAAAAAAACGTTCGCGAGAAGCTCTCCCTCGTGGAAGAAACGCATCGCGTCTTAATTCGGTTCATTGGGTTCTCTTCTCGAAACGTTCTCAAAAATACCCCGGCTCGGCATGAGCGTGGCGAACACATGCTAGAACTTTTTTCCTCGGCTTCAAGCCAGACGAACGGCGCATGGGACAAAATGTAAAAGGTGCAAATAGAACAAATCGCAGATGAAGGGGACGATAGAGAGAGTGAAAGCCTTGGGGCAACAAAAGCTAGAAAGGGTGTCGCGAAAATCGGCACACAGAGTGGCGGGAATCGTTCTAGCGGAACCGCGATATACCGACGGGCTTTCGTGCTGCGTTTTCCTCACTTTGAGGTCCAGCTTCGTCCATCAGTGAGCGTCGGTTTCCTTCTTACATTGTTTCCCTTTTCTTTTCTTTTTTTGCGGGTCTTATTTAGGACGCCATAAATTTAGGTCCACAATGATAAGTGCGAGCCTATGAGTCGAATTCTTCCGCTTTCAACTGGACGCTTTGTCGCGCTGCCGATTCTCTGTTGGCTTCGAGTTTCAATTTAAGCCGTACTGTTTTCTCGATGCAATCTCCCTTCGCTTTCTGCTCTACCTCCTTCTTATTTCTTTTTTGATCCTCTCCATTTGTTCCTACCTTCCTCTTTCCCTTCCTCAATGGATGCTCTATCGAAAGGAAAGGCTCGAGCCGATTACTCGGGGAACATCAATGCCTGCTGAGTGTACAGTTTTGGAGACAATCTCTTCAAACATCCCGACCCTCCTTCCTTGGGCTTGTTTAAGCAGCTTTTCTTTTTCCGTCTAACACGTTTCACTGCCGGAAACGCACCACGCGGATTTCACCGCGTTGCTTTGTGTTGCATGAAATTTGCTCTCCGCGAGGGCAATTTCAACGATGCAATCCGAACTTCTCCGATTCCATATGTCCCTTACGAAAATCCCCGCGCTTTGTCTGGCTGGTAGAATATCCTCAGAGCTGCTCGGTTACTTTCTCGCAACTTGAATGTTTTCCTGTTGCAACGACGTTGGATGCTTGCTTGGCCCGGGAGCTTTGTTTCACGGTCCGCCTAAAAATTTATGGACGCTCGTCGACTCCTTATCGAGTTCTGGTGCCTCTAGCCCGTCGCGCGAGACTTGATCGAATGCCTCTGCAAACATTTTTTTCTACGTTATTTAAAGTAGCGGTGTTCCTTTGCTGTTTACTTACTGCCTCTTGAGAATAAAAGGAGTCATCTCGTTTTTCTGCCACGCTGTGTTGCTTTAAGGATAACTGGGTTTGCTTCCTTTAGCAAGAATCGATGCGTGCATCCTGTTAAGTCTTTCTTTTGGTCGCAGAGAGCCCTAGTTACTAGATTTTCTGCGTAACGTTTATCTAATTAGACCGCTCACGTAGCCTTCATATTGCTAACGTTGCTGTGAACTGCCTTTGGGAAGGAGAGCATCCCAAGTCGTTTAATAAATTACCGCATAGTTCGTACAAACTCCGGAATTGTTTGTTTAATGAAGATGAAGGGTAGTTGAATGCGGAGATTTCTTTCGAGGCATGGAGGAGGCAAGTGTATTCAGCTCGCTGTGCTTGGTTTAGTTTTCTACTTTTCAAATTTCTGATTACCAAGTCGGAGAGGACAAATTTTACTTTAGCAAGGGCAGAGGCAAGCTGTCTCTCGTGCGAATATGATCCGGGCCTTCGATTGCACACAGGGAGAAGTTATCACAACAGTAGTGACAATGGAAGTCCATTAAACGATGCAGTAAGTTGGCAAAAATGCCGTACATGGTTCTAATAGTTAAACGCCACTCTCTCCCGCCCGTGAACTTTATAGTTTTGGCTGGTTTCGCTTCCCGGCAATGAAAAAGCGTACAGAGTAATAGGGAGTAAGCTCTACTATGCTGCCAACTTAGGTGAATGTTTCTTCTTGGGGGCTATAGCGTTGGTACTTAGTTTCCACAAGTAAAACGCTATACGGTGATACTGGCAGTTGACATTTTTGAGAGGTTATGCGTGTAACGGCAGTCTGAGCCTCACAACTGTGCCAACAATTTTCGTCTTTAATTGTTAGTTAATGTTTTGTTAAGGTAGAGCAACTGCTGGTAAATTAATGCAATACTAATCTCCCTAGAAGATAACAATGACTGCATCCTCGGTCTTCTCATATGTCAATCTCTCACATTGAAGCATATTGCGTTTCACCATTCTTTGGGGTGTTGATGCACGCTGCCAAATTTAGGTGTAAGTTATGCACGGCCGTACTATAATATCGCGGCGCCCAGAAATTTTTGCCTAATCCTTCTGTAAGCCGCATTTAGTAAAGTGAGACTGAAAGTATATTGAATAGCTATACCATATTGCAACTCGCGATTTCATGGTGCTGTAATCTGCAGCTTCGTAATGCATCCTGCTTAACACTCGCCATAGGAAGCAGTGAACGTTACATGCTAAGTTGCTCACTGCGAAGACATCACATCTTCACTATAGGAACAACTTAGCATTGCACACAATGTTTTCTCTTCGAGCATGCTAAAATTCGGTCATTATAAAACTGTGAATTGTTCGTAGCAGTTGTTTTCAGTCCTCGCACGCTACTGTATCAAAAGTTTAATAATTTTGATCTCTGAAGACTAATGTGGTAACCAGAAAAATGGTTCAGTTTGATTGCGATCATCATTAAAATGTTTAGGACACTCTGAACAAGCTCAATATATACAACGTGCTGCACGCAAAGTGGGTCAAGAATTTAAAAACTGTGAATCGTACATATTCCAGGGGGGGGGGGGGGGGGGGGGGGGGGGGAATACGCCGTGCGTGGTAACCGCATAGAGAAAAGTGATGGATGAAATTTATTTTACTTACCATCCTTGACAAATCTGGCGTGAATTTTCCGAGGACTGCATCGAACCTAGTAGAAAACTTGGGCAAAATTTCTGAACGCTGCAGCCTAATGGCATACCCAGTAGAAAAAAGAATGCCGTCGAGTCTGAGCAGAACTCGAACTACCATCGATCTAAAAAGCAGATCCTCCTGCCCTTGCCTTCAACCGATCGGTTATGCCCCTTAGCATAGTATTTGTGTGAATGAAAGAAGACTCTGTGTACATGAACTATACATAAAGGCTAAAAAAAGCAGCATCAAAGACGCCTCATTGCAAATCGCAGCCAGGCAACCGACTCTTATGAAAAAAGATTGAATTCGAATAACAGTGCGTGAAGTGGACGAGTATATTATGTGGATGAAAATTTACACATATGCCATACAGCAATTCACTGCGGTTACAATGATTGATCCGAGTACCTGAATGAGCCGAGCTCCCGCCATTAAGAGAATATCTGCATCGATGCTTAGCTTGTCAGCGTAGAAAAAAAGCTGGACGTCTGTATAAGCTAGGCATAGAGTCCGTAACCCAAGTGCCGAAATTCACGAGCGGCACCGCGCTCCATTATATTCAAATAGAAGGGTTTTAGATTATGGTATAAACGGTCACCTCCGTTCACCGATGAAGGACAGAGCATTGCAGTAATTTTGAAAGATAACCATTAACTATCATACATTAAAAGCATTTCTCAATTCGATCACGTTGGTGTCGATCGGAAATTTCAGTCGCTGGCTTGATAGAAATGGCGTGGCCAGGTCGGATTTGGCAACTATATGTATCGATGTACCGTCACATAGGTATTAGTTCTAGACGCTTTCGGAGAAACATCCGACATTCAGCTAGATGACCCAAATAGATATGTCATTGTATGAGAGCATGCAAATAGGAGTCCGGAAACCAGGAGAAATATAGAATACTTTGCATGCTATCCCACTGGCAAAAAAAAATATGTATATTTATATATAGTGTTTTTCAAAGGCGCCAGACCAGTGTGAAATGCCTCGTAAAATTCACATGATAAAAAGGAAGTTTTTGATGCTGGTAGTTGATCAATTGTAAACTTCAATTTTCAGCCACTTCTTTCTGAGCATTTATCCTCTGAAAGAAGCCGACGGATCAAGATGAAGCAAGCTGCGTAACATATAACAGCCATTAACAGTGCATGAAATGGTGGCAAAAGGAGACACGCTGTATTGTTCAAACTCCGCGGGCTATTCCGATGCGCGTGCACGTGATAACTGCTTGCGCTTTCTTCTTTGTCTTTGCTGTGGGTATATCGGTTTACTATTGATGTGACAGAAGATAAGGCCAGGACACAGTCTTCGCATAGGCAGGATACGCTCCTAGCCTTTTGAATAAGGGAATGTATAAGGGTTGTTTTATTTACGTTATGAACAACAAGTTTTAAAGTAAAAGCGCAGAGGCCTCTTTAAAATATGGAGAGAATTCAACCTTCAGAAGAGTACATATCCCGAAACCACACAGGCCCATACCATGACAAGTTCAAGGAGATCCAAACATACCTCATTGAGTCAGGCAGGGTATATCTGCTGTACAGCAGGCGCCACAGTCTCTGAGCAACTGCACTATGCGTGCGCACACCTCTTTCGGACGACGTTTTCTGCACATTTATTTTGAGGACACTTTATTCGCTTTCTTGCCGGCTACCTTTGTCTTAAATCATCCTTCTTGGACAAACAGAACACCGGGTCTTTGAGCGTGTCTCGCAGTTACCGTTACTATATCTGGACGTTTTGTAGCTCCCCAGTGTCCCACAAATGGTCTCCTCGCAGTGCCGTATGGCAGCACGAGGCTAATATACAGCTACTGTGCGGAAAGCAACTTTGTTTTTGAGACGGCTCGTTTCTTCTGAAGAGCGATGCCATTGGCGGGTGTTGGTATTTATCTGTCGATCGTAATGTGTCTTGCTGGCCCAAGTACCTCGTAGGGGAGCGCAAACGAGACCAGTCGCTTAGCCAGGGACACGAGCAAAAGCACCCACGTCGCATCAGCAAGGGGGTCGCTCTACCGGTTGCCTTTACCTTCGCGTACCATCGAACATAGCGCTTATCCGCGCTGAACTGGAGCTATATACGCGCCCGACCGCTGCACGCTTTTCACTCTCGGCGCAATTTATTTAGCTTCGTCGCCAGTTCTCGGAGTTGAAGGTTTTCTGGTCACCAGCTTAGTGCACGTACAGGATGAAAGAGCCACTTGTTTTTGAACTCTGTTTGTAGTCATCCACCGTCGGCCTAAAGAGCAAAATGCAATCTCGAGTAGAAGGAAAGGAAAACCTCTAGTCACTAACTTGGGTGCGTGTACTAAGCCAAAACACACCCTTGCATTGTGTACTGCTGCTAAATTTCGGTACATTTCTGCAGTTTAAAATTCTTTTTCCTTTTCATAACGATGTAAACGTGTATAAAACTGTAGGAATAGTATTTTTAGCACTGTACGAAGATGTGTTTCTGAGTCCTTAGTCATTTTCAGCGCTTCTTCTAAGTTTGTTTCCTGCTCACGTTTCGTGAACTGTACGCGTTGCCGCTGAGTAATAGTTCGTGCTTTTTGACGAAGCGCTTAATTTACAGCTTATCACAACAAGCTTTCCTGTTTGCACGCAGGAATTAAGCTGTTTACGAGAACAAATATTTCAGCCATACATGCATCCTGAATTGAAGTAAGCAATATGGATTCCGTCTTAAGTATACGTATACGTCAGATGGATCACTTTTATGCGGACTGTAGTAGTGTATTTCGCCGCTTATAAATCGGCAAGTACGGTGATCCACATGGTATAATATATTGGAGAGGTGGTAAGGGTGACAAAGTGGGCTTCATAGCGTCTCTAAAGGGCAATTTTGATAAGTAATGAGTGGTCTTCATATAGCAGCGTTTCTAGGCAACAAATTAAGCTTAAGAGTAGGCTTTGAAAATTTGCTTCAAGCTCCTCATATCTAGAGTTGCGGTTTTATTAGGCGGCATTTATATGTATAACGTTGTTTTTATTAATATAACAATGTTCTCAATCACGGGTTCAAAGCTCTTAATGTGATTTTTCAGGACTTATTTCACTGCACGAATTAAGAGTAAGCACTCGTTTCATGCCTAGACGTAATTATGTTTCGTCCATTTCTTGAACAGTCTGTTAGATATGTCTTAAAAAATTAACTTTCACAGTCCCTTCGTGATTTCTGACAAAGTATTCTCGTCATTTGTTACCCTCTGTTACTCTCCGCATGAATCGGGCTTGTCGGGCGTTTTGATGGGATAAAACTGCGAATACAACCTCTCAGCAGTTCTTTTTCTGTGTGCCTTTTACTAAAGGTTTCAGGTAGCGGAGTCCAGAAAGCAGCTGCTTTCTGGACTCCGTTGAATAGCTATGTGCGAGGTCAGTACTTTTCTTTAATAAGTATAATGCGAATAAACCCGGATGCATAACGTCGGCTTTAATGATCAATTGGAATAAATTTTCGAAGTATTATGGCAAGAGCATGCAGCCTTTAAATGAGGATCACCGTAAGGTGTACAATTTTAGGCGTTTTGTTTTTGCTAAATGCATCTCATAAATAAAATTGTGCGCAACAAAGCGTTAACATGGTTGGAGGGCTGGTGTTGCTTAAGTCCTTTTGTGGACGAGAATGTGAGATAGTTATATTTCTAGCTACAAGGAGGCAAAGGGCCTAAGATCATACCATGTTGTGAATATGCGCCAGGACTCACATCTTATGTATAAAACCTCGTTACCCGAACACACGTTCCTGAAAGTGCAACTGTGCTTTCAGTACGGTCAAGTGATGCAGGCATTAAATTTTAACCACCATAAGTTATAGTTTAGAGCCGTGCTAGAAATGACAGGTGCATAATACCTTGCAGTGCACCCTCTTGGCACCTGTTTGAAGTGTTCCACACAGGCTGCAGAGGTGGATGTTCACCACCTGCTCAGTAATTGTGCAGGGACAAGAACCTCAAGAGCACTAATTTTAGAGAAAACGAGACGAACGACCATAATTGAGGACGGTTTCTCCGAGTTCCTGACGGACAATACTAAAAGATGGAACCTGCTGCAGTTCTTGGAAGAAAATAACGATCCGATCCTAAGAATACAGCGACCCGCCTTGATGGCGCAGTGATTAGAGCACTCGACAACTGTGTCGAAGGATTCTGATTCGGGGTCCGTGTGCTGTGTGATGTAAGTGCACGTTACGAACCCCGGGTGGTCGAAATTTCCAGAGCCCTCCACTACGGCGTCTATCATATCCTGAGGCGCTCTGGGAAGTCAAACCCCATAAACCTAAGTTTAAACCTCTTAATTCGAACGCATTAGGCGTCCAGTACCAAGAAGTCAAGTATGGGAAAATCGGGAGTAGAAAAGATGAAACTTGCAGCTGCTGTTAGTGAGGAGCAATGTAGTGTAAGTGAAAGGAGCCACGTGAGTAGAACAAGATATGGAGAGAGGGTAAGTATTCGGGCAGGGAAGTGGCCAGGAGGAAAGGCCGCGCTGTGAGAGTGAGGAGAAGTGGAGAGGGCAGGGCGACACGTCGGAATGTGAAGCTGCCAGGGTTGAAGGGAAAGTATTTGTACGAAGGTGGGTGTGTGGATGGAAGGAGTGCAACGCGCGGCTTTCTTCGTTCTTTCGTAGTCACTAGAATCGACTGGATCCTAGCTCCTGGATTGGGTTTGATGTCATTTGGCGAAGAATGTGTAGCTGATAAATTTCAGGGTCAAAAAAAAAATAAAAAAAGTCTGCGCATATACTTCGTGTTGAGAGGAAACCATATAAAATTTAATGAATTCAAAATGCCATTCGGTGCAACGGTAATGAGTCATGTTCACAAAAAGCCTTCCAAAGACCATTCTACAAAATACCAACACTCCGTCACGTATGGTGTGGGAATGCAAGAACCCGCATGAAACTGTAGGAACCTGAGACCTAACCGAGGAGCTGCGAGAGGCTTGGCTGTCAAGCTTGAACTTGGATGACCAACGTACCCTGGTCTACTTGATTCGGCGGATGGCTCAGGTCTACGACATCATGTACTGAGGAGGCTGCCTGTCCATAGGGCGAATACTTCTCGCCTACTCTGAAGTACAGTTTATCTATCTCTGCTGAGCCATAGGCCGCCCGTACTTTTTATGCTATGACTGTAGTGTATCAAAACCAACATTAATGTGTGGAACTGTCTAGTATCGCGAAACGCCAACATGGCTGTTTGAAAGTGCCTTGCCTAGCTTCAATTAAAAAATATAACGTTTGCTTTCTTAATTTACGTTGTCCCCATTCATGAGCGTAAAAAGTTTTTCGTTTAAAGAGTCAGCCTGACTGAGAAAAATGACAAGCAAGTATTTTGTGGAAATTAAACTATGCAGTAATGTGTTTAAATTGTTATGCTGCGCGGACATGCAAAAATTGTATACTTTTTCTATGAGTACTTTTATATACTTGCATGGATTATCGCAACTCGAAAGGCAGTGTTTATCATCCGACGAACAGCATATCTGCAAAATGATATTTGCTAAATTGCTTTGTTTCGACTAAGAAATCTTGGTACAGATATTTTCTCATCTTCATCATCTTCAGAGTCAGTTCTATTTTACCATATTCATTTTTCCGCTCCAACAATAGCTCTGTGCAAAAAGAGTTGATCTCAAATGTAGCAGTTCTCACTTTTCTTGTGATCACTTTGTTGTTTAATATCCTTAAAGTTGAACCATTGATAGCCTTGACATCGGCTGAAGCGCCTTACTTAGAACCCGCAAAACCGTGCAATAATAATCTAATGCTACGCATCTCATTGTTACAATTTTAGGGAAGAAGCAGCCGCGACGTTCTAAACGTCCGCTCAGTTCAGCCCTCTCTTTGCGCGCTTCCGTGGCTTGGCACAAAATTCAACGGTTGAGCTCAGGCCGCTCAACTCGCACATCTCGACAGAGACTCGAAGCAGCTGCTCCACCTTTATGTGAGGAAAAAAAAACGAAAGCTCGCTCGCAAAGCGTTCCGCCATCTTCGGCTGCTACTTGGTTGGTTTTTCGGGAGTTTACGCGTAGAAAAGGGGAGGGGGGGCTTCATCGGCGGGTGCACCTTGGCTGAATCCCATTATTTCCGAGTTGAAGTTGTCGCACTGCCAATTACCCCAAGGCTTCAGCCCTCTAAATGTCAAACACCGCCTCACGTGCACTGAACGGGAGGCGACGCCTGTCTGATTGTCTTTCTTTTTTGCTTTGCCGCAGCTTCTGCCTGTGTATGCCGCATCGACCCTGTCCTGACGTTCGTTGTTGCTCAGCAAACATAGACAAGGTGGCACGGCTTTGCGCTTCGTTCTCCGGTTTCTGCGTGTTTTGCTTTTGACAGCATGATTACAGCTGCACCGCCTGCCGGGCCCCACCACTGGGTCATGGATTTGGGACAACGCAGTTGTGTGGAAAAATATAAATGATGCTAGAGTATGAAAGAAATAGTGCATTTCAAAACAGAGCTGTCCACGTACTATGATCGATGGCAACTCGGAAAATTATATCAACAGGGAACATAGCGTTGCAGGTTAAAGTGTATTCTTTACTCGGACGCACTAAAGAATGCCACCAGATTTGATGAAAAGCTGTCAAGCTTAGTCTGTTTTCGCCGTCTGCTTTCAAATACGGTCCCTGCTTATGCTACGGCGCTATGTTTGAAAGGAATTTAATAAGCTACGCTGCCGTCAGTATCCATGCTTACTTAACATATATTTTTTTTCATTGGCATCATGCAAAAGTAAACATAACAGTTTTTCAGTACAGTGGATAACCTAGTAATATAAATATTTCAGGTTAGAAAAAGATTCCTCAAGACCGTTTCGCTGTTATCCTTGTGTTTCATAATTTACAAAAGCGCCAATGCGCTGTTCTCTTTTTGTTTTCATACACTTTGCAAAACAAAAGTGATTCAGAAATTAATTGTATACTGATAGCTCGTGTATATTTGATGGGTATTGACTCCTCGAAATGGTAACAGCTCTTGTACTGTCTATTCGCCAGTGCTCCTCGCACGCACGCAAACCGCGCTTATCTGAAATGCGCGTGCCGAATAAACAGATTTTATTGTTGATATCGGCTGCTGATAAATGGCCCTTATTAATTTCGTACCACTTTCTCTGCAATGCCGACTTCCCGTCCCATTGGCTGCAATATCGGCGACATCACATTTATTGGTGATTGTCTAAAGTGATTTCTGATCCGACTGAAAGAGAGCTCTTCTGTTTGCTCAAGCAGACTAAATCAATAAGTGGAGCAGAGTATTTTCCTTTGATAAGTTCCTACACCTCGCTCATTTCTCCTGTCAAGTGCCCGTACGCACGGGAATCCAGCAAACTGGGTTTTTTTTTCTTCTCTATATCTTTCTTTCGTCCTCTCCTCCTCTATATTTCGAAGATGGCTCAGTTTACAGAGTATAACGAGAAGTGGTGTCTTCATCTCAGGCTTCGTCAAGATTGCCTTATTTTTCTTTCTTTTTTTATTTTTTCAGGTGAATCTGGTCGTTTTGTAAACTTCGGTTCCCATATTGAAATCACTCCGGTTTCTGATTACGTGCAACTGAAGTGTTTAAAATGCCATGCGTCCGCTAGTTTCTTTGCTGGAGCAGAAAAAGACAGAAAGGAAATAAGAAACTGCCATCTTTAGTCACAAAACTGCCTCCCTGTGGTGGAAAATGATGTATTGCTGTTCTGTGTTATTCTGGCAGGTATACAGAAAATAATCAAATAGAGTTTACATTCCAATCAACTTATTCGCATAATGTTTGCGGTTAAGCAGAGCTTAAAGCTCGTTAATAGCTTGAAGATGGAAAAGCGGCACTGGAAGCGACACATTTATACCTTAGACATATTTACACTTTTAACCTCGACCATTGTTTTAGTAATCAAATAAAAGCCTGACACATATTCAGATAAGCGCGAGTTTATTAAATGGTAACAAGAAATTTTGGAAGATATCCTAGATATACAATTCATGGCGTTAAGTTACCACCATAAACTCGAAACTATCTTTTAAACGTCCACCAATGCACTACCCTACGAGTTGCTGTGAGTGAGTTTGCATACCGACCGATTATCGCTACACGCTTACGTAGAACAGTCTCTCAACCTCAAATCAGAAAACAGACAAGCACCCTTCCAAACTAGGTTCCAGCGAAAAACGGTCCGCCGATCTCCCTCTCTTTTCGTAGATGGGGCCTGTTAATTTTTGGCTAATCACATAACCGCGCGTGCGTATAAAGACGCTTCCTTTCAGAGTCGCTAATCGGGTTCCGGCTGCTTTCGCATTTGCGCAGCAAAAAAAGACGAGGACACATTCCGGCGCGTTTCGGAACGCTGCGAGCGCGTACGGGTTCGGCCGGAGCAGCCAAACAGTGGGGCGTTTCGCTTAGTTTCCGTTTCCGAGAGCTCTCTTATCCCTTCATGGTTGGCCACAGTCCAGGAAACGTAAACAAAAGGAAGCCGAAGAACAAAAGGCTGTAAACTTATTTTTCTGCGCTGTACTCGGGCGCCCGCGGCATTCAGAGGGAAGAGAAACAAGAAAGAGGGTGGGTAAAGTCTAGACAAGAAAAAGGGCAATCCGGAAATAAGGATGGTGCTCAAATGAAGTAAAGGAGAATGGAGGAGGCCAATCCGGGAAAAAGCAAATGGCCTCCGGCGGCGGCGCGGCATCGCCGAGAAAACAGGGACGGCGGGGAGTTCGGACGTGGGCCTAAGTAGAGACCCATCGACGAGAGGGGCCCGGTAAACCCTGCCGAATGCGCCACTACCGTAATCGAAAAACGCCTGACCAAGCAGGGGAAGCCGATGCGGCGGGAAGAAAGGAGGCTGCTCCCGACGCCGTCGCACTTGAGAACACCGTAGAGCATGTGGGAAGAGTGAGGGAGAGAATAGTAAGGGACCAGAGAGCAAAAAGTGTGTGCGAGGGCTTGCAGAAAGTCGGCGTAGCTCGCCGGCGGCAAGAATACGCCAGGATAGGGAGAAGTTTGATTTTTTGTTCTTAACGCTTATCCGGGTCGTGCCGACGAAACGTTATCCGGAGATCGACGCCGTGGAATCTGCTTGCAAGCCGTTTTCAGGCTCGTCCCGTGCACTCGCGCCGAACGGCACGCACGTTTTGCCGCGGGGCCAAAAGGCCATCGGCGAAAAGAGCTGCCGAAAGGCAATCACCCACAGAGGAAGAAGAATCGGAGACGGAAAGAAAAACACTCGAAGGCACTCAAAAAACGCCGTGCCTGGAATGGATGAAGAACCGATGGAGAGGAATGCCTGTTTTTCGGCATAGCGGGGAATTCTGTTCATTACGACTTGCACGCTTGAGTGCACAAACCACCGTTATATAGCTGAAAGTTAGGGCACCACAATACCGGAAGATGCCGATTCCATCGCTTCTTGTAGCCTCGCTGCAGACGTGATCACGCCATGGCACCACATGGTCCGTTCCTTTACTCTATACTCGACCGAGGTATTCCAAATTTCCTCCCTCCACCCACGACCATCCTCCTTCCATCTTCCTCATCTCAAGACGGGAGAAAGATTTCTCATGTACACCAAGTTCTTCTCTCTTGTCGTGCTCCGTTATTTCCTAATATATGTATGATGTGCGCGAAGGAAGCGATACCTTGCCCGTGGGTGGGGAAAAAGAGGAGCCAACGCGGAGGGAAAGAGAAGCCTCGTGTTCGAGCATTTCATGAGCCGGCGTTGACAGCGCTCCCTACCTGCTCGTGCCCGGAAAATGGGAAGTGTTCGCCCAGACCGCCTCCTTTTTCTGTCTCCCTTTCTCTCTCTTTTCGTCTAATCTCTTGTAGTTTCCGGCGAAACGCGCATGCCAGGTCTCTTCCGCTTCCTTCTCTCCTTTGCACTCATGACGGACGCGAATGCATCCATCGCAAGCACGTGTTATTTATTTCTTCTGGTGAATATTCCTTCTTTTTTTCTGTGTATATATGTCAATTTGTCGGCGCTATAGAGAACATCTTTGCATGTTCGTTTGGCGCGTAGTCTGCTAGGCGAGCTGAAGCAGGCAGGGGCGCTTCCTCCGTTCGTGAGCCTTGATCGATGACCTCGCAGTATCGCGATCATCAGCATCGCACCACCGCCTGTCAGCGGCCGAGGCCATTGCCGACGTCGACGAATTATCCGGGCCAGACTGCGTTTCTCTTCCGCGTCTTCCCCTTATTTCTATTTTGTTGCGTGGTATACAAACAAACGGGCAATCGGTAGCAGGGTGTAAGGAGCTCCGACCATCGCTCGTTAGGAGGCCAGGCACGCTGAGAACAATTCTGGGCTCCAAAGGGCGCGAGGTAATTGCCGCGAGCTTCACTGTCTTTCCCGAAGCAGGGGGAAGAGAACCACTTTTACCGAGACTTATTGGTGATTACCTCAGTTAATTCCCAAAGGGCCGTTTTCCTTGTTGCCGTTAGAAGTAAGCGAGAGTATGGTGGCGGAAGATGGGAGCCTCAAGCGTCCGCCCACGCACATTTAACAAGCGGACCAGAAACTGGTCTGGTTGCTTCATCATTCTCCAGCTCTTTATTCACTATTTTATTGTTTAAAAGGAAAGCTTGTGGTTATACAAAAAACAACTGCGGAATCGAAAATATCGCTTTATAGTGAGTTGCTAAGAGCGCTGTCTAAGGAGCTTTTATGTCGGTCTCATAGTTCTGCTTAGGCTTTTTTATGTTTGTTTTTACTCCGTAAGTCTACCAAGCTTTTTCAAAACACACAATAGCCTGCCAGTTCTTTTCATCCCGTCTTATAATCCTGGAAATGAACCAGAAATAAGCAGGTGGTTTGAAGCTCTCTGACCTTTGTGCTATAAAATAAACCTTCCATTAATTACCTCAGTATTTCTGCGGACTCAACAAGGAGTGAAGGACATGTGAACAAAATATGCAAGTTCCAGGGATATTATTTTAATCAAGGACGATCACTTTGCGCAGCTAAGAGCAGAATAAATGCTCATCTTAGCTTATCAAAATGGTAATCTGTTTATCAGCTCTGGCAATTTGTCATTTTTCACACATTTGACGGCACTTTAACGTCAGTGTAACTTGTCTAAACTAAGCCGCGTGCTACATTGAGGAAATGAAATGACCCATTTATTATTTATTACAAGGCACAGTCAGACTGTCATCTGTTCCTATGAATGGTCCTTCGACAGCTCGGCTTTGTGAAGCGAATCCATTTTTCATTCCCTTCGTTTTCTTTTCTCTGGGTTTAGAGGGGACGGATAAAACAAGAAAAAGAAACAAAGGAAGCGAAGACAGCGGCGGTTTAAAATCTAGTTTTGAACAGAAACTGGCAAGAGAAAAAGCTACGGTACTCTGCGCCTGCTGTTGCCTACGTGAAGTTATGCGACGTTCTCGGCAGCGACCCGCCGAGCGTTAGGCTCTTGCTTACCGGACCAAGACGATCAATAACCTGACACTTTGTCCGTACTTTTCGCTTTAAAAGTACCGACACTTGATCTAAAAATTAAAAAAGAGATGCAAAATGTGATAATATAAAGCAACGCGTGGCGCTACATTCATCAGCCATGCTGAAGGACTTGTGTAGTATTTTTTTTTTCCTCTCACCTTGCGGTCACTGAAAGTGCATCAAAAACAAAGAAAACAAAACACCTTCATGTGAAGTAAAGTTCAGAGCACCGTTCATTTTTTTCCCTGCTCTTGTCGCTTATAATAACAATATCATTTTTCTTCCCCGAACGAAAAGAGCAAAGAAGATGTGAACGAAATGATTTTCAATGTTTGATGTTTCACATGTCTCTTTCCAATATTTTTTTCCCTCCTTTACGGCCATTATTTTATTTGACGTTTTTCCTCATGCAGGCTCTCCATCCTTGCCGTACGTGAAGCATCGCGGCTTCAGCTTTCGAGCTTTCTTTGATCCCCCTTTTCCATTGTTTCTTATTTCCCTTACTTGCACCCGGCACGTGTGCATTTTTCCTTCCGGACGCGTGGGTGACATCTGCTCTGGTGGCTTTCGAGATAAATTATGCTCTAAAAAATGCTCGCTTCGCCGATCTATAGATACTCTAATGCAGGCGATATGCGACTACGAAGCGATCTAGCGCCTTGCTCGTCACCGGAAATCGTTTCTTTCCTGGACGAGATTTGGAGAATAACGTTTTGGAAGCGTCTTCCTTATCGACAGGAACTCTCTCTCATTCTCTGCCGGCGTTTTCATTGCGTATTCCGTGAGGGTTCTTTTTACTCGAGAGAGGGATAAGAATACGAGAAGTCGGAACTGTGGAGTCGAAACGATTTCCGCCTTCTGTTCTCCCACGCACCCGCGCGTCTGAACAAAAAGCTCCTTTATCGTCGGGTTTGTTGCGGGTTTCACAGTATTCCCAAGCTTTGTCGTGGGTGACGTGTGAGCACGTAGCACGGGAGGGAGACGACGAGCGACTCTCCGGCGCCATCCATAAAAAAAGGAACGCCTGGAATACGGCCAGCTCGCAGTGAAGCACAATTCAGCTTATTCGAAGTGATCGCAAAGATGGTTCCTTGGGTGTCACGAAAAGCACCGGCATCACCGGAGCGGCTTCCAACGGCGGAAAAATGTCTCTGGCGGCAATAAATCGAGCTTGTCGTACGTCAACGTATTACTTTGTTTCTGTCGCGAGCAGTCGCAATAGTCTTTTATATATATATATATATATATATATATATATATATATATATATATATATATATATATATATATATATATATATATATATATATATATATATATATATATATATATATTATATATATATATATATATAGATATATATATAGATATATTTTTTTTTTTTTGAAACTGCCATGTTTAGAACAGTCGGAAAACATGCGAACAAGCCTGTCTCGTTGTTTCTAGCTAATATTCAATGATGCGTAGAACATGTCGCACCACACAGTTGGCGGGAAAATTGGGATATGCAAGGTGTATATCCAACTCGCCCTGTACTTTACGTTTCTCATGAATCTCAATGTTATATCTGACAGTCAGACAGACATCGAGACCTTGTTTCCTCCTGTATCAAGATTCAATTTTTGTTTTATTCGAAAACGCACGCCTAGAGAGCTAAACTCGGGCGCGTTATAAATCCAAAATGAATCCGGGGGTCTGCAAAGCAGCATCGCCAATAGCTCAGATATTGCTTCGGGACATTAAACGTCAGAAAACCAAACACATTCGCAGGCTATAAATGTCAGTTGCTCCGTCTTTACCTTCGGGACCTCATATATATGGTCGATGTGAATTTCCTGTGCACGTTGGTGTGACATGGGTGAGTATATGATGTTTTACGGACTGCCCTCATTTGCAGTAAATATCCGTATTTCTTACGTCTCTCCGAAAATATGGCGTCGTGACGCTTTTGCACTGACAGCTCATTCATCGAGGGCCACATGTTAGCCAAGAAAGCTCTAGTAGCGTGTGCTTACACTGCGGCAATCCTTCTTCGTGTTGAATAAGTATCAATTTTCGGACCGGGAAGTCTCAGGTTACATGGCCGATGGAAGGCTGAGTTACAGGAGGAGAGGTTATTGACAATGAATTCTCCGTGATCGATGTTATGCGTGTCGTGGGAGTATGTTTTGCGTGGTTTGTGTCTTATTCGCTCTCCAACTCCAACTGATCGTCGATCATGAACGGCGAGTTTCTGTCCTTCAACTCGAACGCAGAAGGCTCATCCGAATTGGTGTTGTTTTACTCTGTTGCAAGAAGGTTCATTTTTTTCCTCCTTTTAACGCTTTTGTGAAAATACGGGACGTATTTTTGGCAGTGTCGCGAGTTATAGTTACCATCCTAATTAAATGAATCTCCTGACGACAAAACAGTCTCAACTTTCCCCGCCGCAAAACAATGCAACTCCATGTAGTTAGCTTGTTCTTTTCGATTGTTTTTGCCGTACTGCGTTATTTCTGAACACTCAAGTATTGTTCACCACTCAAGCGCACACTGGAACAGAAGGAGGCAAAAAATTTTGCTATAGAGTTGACCAAAAAAAAAAAAAAAAAGCTGTCTATACGGCTGCTAGGGATGCTGCTCAAGACATTGTTCACGGAAGTGAAATATTCACACCCAAATTTTCACTAAGAAGGCCAGAAAGGGGCAGTGGTCTCACACGCTTACAGTAGTGTATTTAGTTTCAGTTTTTCAATACACAGTGCCTGTGCTCATGACGTTGATCATTCTTGTCGAGTGCAGCTTCTGCTGGAAGCAATTGGATAAACATGCCCCTGAATACATCATTGTTTCGCGTGTTTTTCTCTTGCGCTGTGGTCCAAAACCTTCATAAAGACCTTCGGTGTTAACCCATTTCCTCTGAGCGCTGTGAAGTAGTCCGCAAGCTTCCGCAGATGTCAGATGTCAGATGATTTGGGCTGCTTAGTTTATTGGTGAATAACAGCCCACTTGGTCTGAGAACGCTTTACATACTTCACTGAACGCTTTGTTAACTTCATTTATTTTCAATAAAAAACCAAGGCGCCCGTGTGCTGTGCACGTTAAAGGACCCCAGATGGTGTAAATTTCCGAAGTCCTCCACTACGGCGTCTCTCAAAGCCTGAGTTGCTTTGGGACGCTAAACCCCACAACGAAAATAAGCCATTTATTTTCAATAATTGTATCCCAGATATAAATGTTGTAAGAAAGAAGAGTTCAGCACTTTACTACGACTAGCACATTTGGAACTGTTCTGAATGTGAAGAAAACCTTAAAAAAGAATGCAACTCTCATTCTGTTTCTATAAGCTGGCTCATGTGTATCATGCGTTTTCTGTGCCATTTTTATTCCTGTCTTCACTAATTACATTTTTTCAGCATGATCACAGTGAGTTAAATAGAGTATTAATATGTCCCGTTCATCAGAACATTCAGTGTCGGCGTCGTTGTCGGCGTCGTGAGCGAAGAATCACGACCATGACACTGACAGGCGGCAGCTGACATGGCCGCGCACTGACTGGGTCTAAGGTTGCCTGACGGTATGTCTGGAAAGAGTTTCAATCTCGGGCCTATTCATTTATATCAGAGGGAGACATCACAATCAGCCTGCCAGGAACCTTAGATTCACGTCAATCTTAGGCCACGCAGACGCGTTCATACGGATTTGTTAAGGAGGAGGAGGAGGAAAAAACTTTATTTAAAAAATATGTACACACTCCCAGGAGGACCTCTTAGTCCAGGAGCCCTCTGGCTGTTCCTTCTAGATTAGCCCGCTCGACCAGCCGCAACTGATCTGCAGGTTGCGTGGCTAGAAGGGCAGCCTCCCAGGAGGAGGAGGTGGGGTGTTTGACAGGAGTAACGTGGATGGGATGTGGGCATTCCCATAACGGCTTTGTTAAAGCGCTGCTTTACATGTGAACTGGAAGCCTACGCTATCGCATCATACCTTTAAAGGCAGAGCTTAAGTATCCTCCATGATTGTTTGCCTCCAATTTATATGCTTGCCCTACTGATCCTCCTTTTCACCTACCTAAGCTAGACACCTTAATTATTGGCCTAGCAATGACGAGTCGTGACGTACTACGATGAGAGATGCGTTTCAGCAAGAGTAGGCCCACATCTGTTGAGCAACGTTACTTGAATCTATTGGCAGGTACACGGGCAATGATTGTCTCATGCAATGCGAAAAGTTATAAAAAGATATGTGCGAATTTCAATGGATTGGTAAGCCACCTCCATTTGTATAAACGGATGAGTGAAATGAGGTTCCCCAAGCCTTATCTATTTCGGACACCGTGGGCAGTACTGCTGATCGATGCGCGAGGTCTAAGGAGTCAATGCCAGAACCTCATTAATAAACTCTGCTTTACAATAATGCAGCTTGTGGGTCCTTGAGCTGTCTGCTTGTCTTCGGATTGCAGCCAGGCGGAGAGGAGACGTAAGACGCAGCTATGGTCAAAGAGCACATGCGTTTCTCAAGCCGAAAGCCTTTCTAAGCTCGTGGAACGAAATCCCATGCACGAGAGATGTGCTCGAGAGTTGTGCGCGAGATCCGTGCGCAAGATCTGTCAACGTTAGATCTGTGCGCGAGATTCCGCAAGATGTGTTCTTGTCCAGCGTTTCTGCTGTCTGCAATTCACACTTGAACGCCCGCCAAGGAACGCCACACGACAGGAGCGATCGTGTACCGTCCAAACTCACACTTGCCGCAGAGTGTGTGACAGATAATGGCGCCTTTCGTGTCCTGTAAACCAATTTTAATTATATGTAGCACTGCGACTAACGCCGATAAGAGGCACACGACGAGAGGAAAAGGACAGGAGAGAAAGGGTAGGCTTTCGTTATTCGCCTCTTAAGAGACATCTAAGAGGCCGTCTAATTTTGGGAGGTTATTTTTTATAAATTGGGTTTTGTCTCTGCAGGAATCGACAGCGCCAATAAGGCTAGGGTATGGCTACGATCACATAACAATATCTTGTCTCGGGACACATGTCATAGCTTTCACTCACCTGTGGTTAGCAGCTTTTACCACAAGTGCAGTTCGGGTCAAATTAGGAAGCATCAGTGTCATTTCATCTCATGCACGACGGAACACCATTTGCTTTTCTTTTAGGACTTCGTAAAGCGGGGTTGAAGAGCCACCCATAGCATCATTGAATCGCAGCATATTTTTCTCGTGCCTAGAGCCATAGTTGAGGGTACTGACTCTTTCCAAGCACGGTCGACAAATGAGCAGTTTCGCAAACGAAGCATTTAAGGAGACGACATTCTAGGGTCCGCAATGGTTCAAAAGTACGATCCTAATCCCGTTCAGAGTTGTAAGGATGAGGCGCTAAAAAACTGAGCAGCTCTTCCTTTTCTTAAATATGTGCATTGTAGGGAGATTTTGTTGCATTACAGTAATTCGAGTTGCTTTCACCACAGGCAAACCTCAGAAAGTTCGAGAGCAAAGTTTGTAAACACCAGAACATATTACATTAAGGGTCAGCAAAACCAAAAAAATAAAAAAATAGAACAAAAGGCACTCGCTTATCCTAAATGCATGTTTTGTAGGGCAATTTTGCAGCGTTATTATAATTCAAGCTGCATTCAGCGCAGGAAAACCTGAAAAAAACGTGAGGAGCAAACTTTGTAAACACCAGAAGATATTACATTAAGGGTCGGCAAGACAAAAAAAAAAAAAGCAAAACACACGGCACTGGACGAGGCTGAGCCAGGTGCAATGGTAGAGCCACAGGACGACTCCATGTGCCGCTCAGCATTGCTTGCAGTGCCCGTAAAAAGAAAGGCCGATCAGACGGGAGTATTCCTCCCGGGATCTTATCACGTTCGCCGCGCATTATCCCAACGACGAGAATGACGACGTAGTCGCCGTAAAGAAAAAAAAAAAAAAAAAGGCACGCTCAAAGACAGCGCCGCAGCCACGACCGCCGCCTCTGTCTCCTTCGCCGCGAATTCCGCGTTCCATCGTTCCCGCCGTTCCCACGGAACGTGCGACGGCGCGCACCGCCAACGAGCGCGCTAACCGGGAAGAGAAGCGGGAGCCAAGGACATCGCCAACAGCAGCAGCGGCTCGGTAGCAGCAGCAGCGGCTCGGCAGCAGCAGCAGCAGCAGCAGCAGTACAGTGCGGGCTGCAGCGGCAGCCCTTTGATTCCTGGAGCGGGCCCGTTTGACGTTCCTTCCCCGGCCGCCTTGGCGCGTTCATGCCAGATTTCTCATTGTCGCCCCGGGGGCTCCGCTTCATCCGCTTATTTCGACGCCAGCAAAAGCGGGTTATTGCTTGGCTACGAGGGCCATAGATGGGCCAAAGGCGAAGCGCTGGAATGGGGAGACAACAGGAAGGAAAAGGGGAGGGCGTTTGGCAGGCGGAACGGCGGCGTGGAGGTTTCCCGCCGCTCCTTTCTTTTTCTTTTTGTTCTCTACGCATGTGTTACTTGCCTGGTGGCATAGTGCGCCCATGCGCGAGTTTCTTTATTTCTATATACCACGTCTTGTCGTCCTTTGCTCGCTTCTCTTTCTTCATAGCTCTGCACAAAGTACACTCGCATTACGGGCGAAACAAACGCACAAGCAACCCTTTGCCAGCTCTCCCCTACGCACAGTCATGACTTTTTTTCTCCATTTTTTCTTCTCCGCCCAATTTCCCTAATTTGCGCGTATGCTTTTCTTTTTCTCTCAAGAACTGTTGTCGTCCTTCTTTTTTTTCTTTGTTGCACAGGTCTGCTCTCTGCTTGCACCACGTGCATTCCTTAATGTGTCGCGATCTTACTCATGTCAAAGAAATGCGGAGAAGAAAAACTGGGAGACGCAAAAGTAGATTCTGTAGAACATCAGCTTACTTTTCTTCTTTTTTCAACTCTTCTTCCCAACTACCCTCTCCCTTTCCCCCTTTGCCATCTCCTTTCTCACTTCGCGAAGCTACGGTGCCGTGACTGTCACTGCGTATTCGCAGATAATGCCTGGCGCCTGTAATAAATGAGGCAGTGCGCAAAACTCCTGAGCGCTCATACGATTTTCACATTGGGCCCCTTTCTCCTCTCCTCTTTCTATTTTTTTTCCAGCTTTTTCTTTTCATTTTAATTGGCGATTGTTGCTTTGTCTTTCAAACCTTTATTTCCTTTTTTTGTCTCGAAGGGAGTCTTTCTTTCCTAGACGGCGTTTCATTCCACTACCGTGTCTTTCGCGCTTCTCTCATGGCGAGCGGCGTTGGTTGTCCTTGGTCACGTAATTATTTCGTCCCGTCTGGGCTCTTTTTTTTTTTTTCGTCTGCTGATGCCTAGCTAGGCACACAGTGGAAACGGGAAATGGAAAAATTCGTGTGCCGATGGGTGCAAAAATTAAAAATTTTGCGAAGTAAAGCAATGCGCGCTGCACTCGCACGTTAGTACAAAAGAAGAGTGGGAAGAGAAAAGAAAGATAAAATGCGAACACGACGAATTCGAGTTTTCCGCCCAACTTGCCCGCTCCACTGTCTGTATGTCTGTCTGTCTGTGTGCACAAGTTTCTCTCTGCCTGCTTCCCTTTCCTCACTGCTATTATTCTTACCTCTGGGGTTAGGAGAAGAATTAATGGGCCAAATGTTCGTGAGAGCCTGTGTCTGACAGCGGGACAGCGTCACGCAGAGCTAGATTCGAAGTGCTGCTGCTTTTTGTCGGTTATTCATTTTTTATTTTGCGTAAATTGTTTTATAGTTTTGCTTCCTGCGAGGTGGAATTCCTGTCGGACCCCTACAAAGGCATCCGTCCGTCCAGAGCACGGCTCGGCCGTATCGTACCACTTCGCTGCCGCGGGCTATTTGTTGTGAACTGCAACGACTCGCACGTACGCCCACCCGTTGTGTTGGACGAAAGATTCGTAACGCTGCTCTCGCAAGCTCAGCGGAGTAAGAGGCCTTAGCAAGGCTTTCTTTTGAGACGGACACTGGAGTAAATTCGTGCCTTTCAGCAGGATGTGCCAATTGTTGCTTGGGTGGTCAATAAGTTACTGAGGTCGTTTTTGGATGGCGTTCTCGGGCTGTGGCGTGATCGTTTTTCACTTGGAGGCAGGCTTTTCATTTCTCGTGACGTCATTTGTTCAAATGGCTAGCGTTACGAAAGATGTATCTTGAAACAGAAACTTTAGCGTTGTTTGACCAGCATCGTTCAGTTGTGTTGACTCACTTGGAAGTTTAAAGATACGTGAAATACGGCATTAAAAGCAACGGTTTCGAGAACACATCTTGTTTTTGGGTACCTATAGGATGTTGTAAAATACAGTTATGCATATATCGATGGAAATTTTCTAAGCTTCCAACCTGTGGAAAAAGTTGCTTATGAAGTTTCTCTAGCCCTAGCATCGAGTGGTTTGGTTTGGTTTAGTTTATGGGTTTGGTTTGGTTTAGAGACGCTGTAGTGGAAGCCTTCAAACATTTTGACCACCTGGGAGATGCACGGACATCGCACAGCACAAGGAAGCCTTGCTTTCCGCCTCCATCGAAAAACAGCCACCACGGCCGGCATTCAAACCTGTATCCTTGGGCACAGTAGTCGAGAGCCCTGACTACTGTGCCGCCGTGGCCGCAGGCACCAAGTAGTTCAATGTCTAATAAAGAAACCAATAATGAAACTTATGAAGTGCGTTTCTAAATGTAATTGTAGAGGAACTTTGAAACATAGTAAGTGACTTTTATGAGCGTCTTGACAGAAATGGTCCCAGCTTTTGGTACGCAACCAGCACTGCCATCCAAAGGTTGTCCTGAACTCGTGAGTAATTCAGACTGTCATAAAAATAACAATTGGGCGCATATTTGGAAAGAGTGCAAACACTAGAAGCCTGCGCAGCGAATATTTGCGGATACATTTATTATTATTCTGATGTTATGAAATATGTGAAAACATTAAGCAAAAGTTATTTCGCAGAAAAAGCAAAACATTTCTGGGCATGGTAGAAAATTTCCCGAGAGCACAGTTGATCAGCGCAGATAAAAGGACAGCCCATTCATTAATCACTTTGTAAGATTCCGCTTTTTTATTACCAATAATGTAAATGAATTATCAAAATTTCAAGGGAGTAAATACTGTATAACACAAGTATGGATGCAATGCTATTTACCTCAAGCTCTGTAGAAAGGCGGTGGTAGCTTGACGGCAGAAGGAAGATCTCCTACACGTGTTCTCATTGTGCATAATAGTTTGTGACCGATCGGGGGCCACATTTATGTGCAAGCATCTCCTTGTCAGCGGTAGCCATATGCTTAACACCTTTGTTGCTGGCTTATTTCTTCGCGGCTACTGCTTCCAGCTAAAAGCTGATGCGGCAGTCTGTCAATCTGTCAACAATGCAGGGCGTAGACACTTCTTAACAAGTGACGGAATGAGTACAGCAGCAGATGCTGAACTCCGGTCTTTACAATCGCCGGGAAATCTGACACCAGCAGCGAGCATAGTGGTTGGCCTTATTTCTTCAAGCCTTAGAGCACTCAGCTTTCATTTCCTGAGTACCATATTGTAGAACTTTATGCGAATAAAAAAAAAATAAGCAGTTTAGTTAGTACCAACAGAGACACTTTTCAAGAAGAAACGTCCCAAGTGAAGCGAGTGCTTCAAAGCCAATGGTCCAAAGAAAATTTATGACGCGCCTATGCTAGCTCCGTATTGAAAAGTCTTACACCTATATTCGTTATATCCAGTAGAGCGTGGGTCTTTTTGCCTAAAACTCTACTGTCAAAGTGCCGAAAAAAAAAATACTTTTTTTCTTCATTTGCACAAATTCACAACGCCTAAAACGAGCCCCGCTGATTTCTGAATTAATTCCAAGAAACAGGTAAGGCACGATATTTTCTTTCTCCATTCCTAGGCATCGTTCGCTCCAAAACTGCGGCTAGGGTAGCCCTCGCTGAAACTCAGTCTTTTGTAAGAAATGAAAATACGGCCATAAAAGAATATCTGGTGTATCTGCTGGAAATAAATGCAGAAATGACTATCTTGCATAAGCGATCACGAGTTCTGTCGCGTCCGGCGTTTTTCCTCAACAATCTGGTGAATGTGGTCGTCTTACTACCTAAAGCGATTTCGAGTAAGCCCACTTTTATCAACCATCAGCATCTGCAGAACCCTGCCTACACAAAACTAAAACTTACGACGCGGGCACTTGCGAAGGACACGACTGCCCGAGTGCTTGTGCGGTTTCATAACGCCTTCTGGCACGCATTATTACTAATGACGCTTACAATAAGGAGCGAGGACGAAAGCACGGCTTAGTACATGTAGCTAAAAGCTCGGTTGCGGCGTTACGACGCGAGCTAGCGTGGCAGGACAGCAGCTACAAACGCAACAAACTGAACAGCTTGCTCACGTCATGAAAGCCCATTAGAGTGGAAAACAACAGGCTCGGCACTTCTAAGCTGCTTCTTTTTGAGGCGCCGGCATTTGTGGCGGTAGGACGCAGCTATCAAAACCGGCTTACGCAACTTCCTTTCCAGAGACTGTTTGTTGCGGTGGAGGACATGCAGTTGCAGTTATTTCTGTCCTTCTGGGTATAAAGTGAATTTAAAGATGAGTGGTGTCCCTTTTTACCGCCTGCGCCGTTTTCTGTTCCGCAGTTGAGCTCCGCATTTTGTAAGCCTCAGAGGATACGTTACTGTCTTCCGAATTCTAAAAGGTTTCTAGTGTGACGCGCTACAATAGTACCACGGCTGTGTTTTTGTTGAGCCCTGGGTACTTATGGCTGGTGTGTGAAAATCTTGAATATCCTATAGTCTTCGAGAGGAATTCAGATCCTTCCGGTTGATATCATAATGCGAGTAATACCCACACTAAGGTACAATCATTCTTCAGGGACGACAGCCATCTTTCCCGAACTTAAGAAAAAAAAATCTGCATTAAACTTAACTTACCACCCCGTAGTTAGAATACGTCAAGGTAATTTCTCGTGATTATTTTTCCAGTGGAGCATTGTCGGTATAAAGTGCCAATGCCTTCGTCTCAGTTCTGCTTCGCATCCAAGCCTCGTTTCTCATCTGGGATGCCCTTTGGCATCGCCCGTCTATTCTGCCATGCCGTGTGTTGTCGTGACACCTCACCTTCCGACAACGAATTGGGGCCAGACGCTGTCAGTTGCCACCGTAATGTTTTGTCCACAACGCAGACTTCAGAATTTTTCTTTGAAGACCGGAGCCTTTAACTTTATGGCGTTAAATGTGATCATTTCTACATGTTGCTTCCACATGTCCGCTTCTTGTGTCATGTTAACTCCTGCGGAAATATTTATCTTTTTCCTATTTCATTAATTGTAGGAAAGCCAGAACTAGATCTATATAAATAACACTCGTCCTCTGGGGCTGTCACGGCAAAATGTTTAGAGAATCCAAAGAAATATTCGCCAGAGCCACAGTATTGGATCAATTGCGACGACAACCAAAAACTGCTAAAATTAATGAGGAAATTTCAATTTAGTTCAGTTCTTTCAATTGAGTTTTATTGCAGTCGAAGACAGCAGCTAAATTATTCTAAAGCAGCCCGCCACAATACCGGGGCTTGTTATCTAATGGCAACTTACTTGTACGGCGAAAAATAAAAAAAAAATCAATAAATCAATGATTTCAACCTAGAAGTGCGACGCGGTAGTTTCAAGGCCCTGCTGTAGCATTGAAATGATAAAGTACGCTTTGAAGACATTGGAATTTAAGTTTCGTTTAATGTAATTTGAATGTGCCCCAAATGATCAACTAACTGTACACAGGTACCGAAAATGCGCACGTAGCTGCCCCAGTCTAAAAAGAGAAAAACTCGCAAATATTTTGTTTACTTTATTCCTATCACTCCGACCGCCTGCGGCGCTTGAATGCGCGAGAGATCGAAATTTTCGCGATATTGTGGTGGCCAGGAACAGATGTGTTCCTGTGAGCTAGGCTTTCTGACAATGCCCAGAAGTATCGAGGCACCGTATTGTGTCCGGAAAAAGAGGAGGTGACGCCGCAGCAGAGCGCTTAAATCCCGCCGCGAGAAGAGGACAATACCGCAGCATTGAATGTGTCCACCTGCAGCAGCTGCGGATGGCCGCCTGGCGCTCCAAAGCAGTTACCTCGTCTTGAGGCTTACGCTCGCAGGAGCGGTTTTCAGCACACTCGGTTCATTTCAGTAGCCTGCACTTTTGTTAATTGGTTGGTTGGTTTGTGGGGTTTAACGTCCCAAAGCGACTCAGGCTATGAGAGACGCCGTAGTGGAGGACTCGGGAAATTTCGACCACCTGGGGTTCTTTAACGTGCACTGACATCGCACAGCACGCGGATGCCTTGCTTTTCGCCTCCATCGAAAAGCGGCCGCCGAGGCCAGGATTCGATCCCGCATCCTTGGGAACAGTAGTCGAGCGCCGTAACCACTGCGCCACCCCGGCTTTTTTTTTCTTTTTTTTTTATTGCCTGACTTCGGCACAATACAGAAAACCACTTACAGGGCACAATAAGCATTCATTAATAAAACATTCATCCAAATGGGTTGTGGCGTCGTCATGCTAAAATTCTCTTAGGGTCACTAATGGCTCCAATCTTCCGAGCCACTCGGGAGCTTCATGAGCAAGTAAGTCGCTTAATCAATACATTGAAAGCTTCACTATAGTGAGTCTGATGACTGTCTCGGAGTGCGAAGGTTAATTTGTAAATTATGTATCCCCCGGTCTCAAAGGCATGATGTAAAGCTTTAGGCTTGTGAAACTTCATCTGTATACAGCAGCAGGAGAAAAACAGGGTTTTATAATATTGTTCACGGGTTGTTATGCTCAAGCTCACTCTAGCCTGGGGGACGCATGTATCTGCAAACAACAAAAACACAAGCAGAACTAGAAAAGAGCTGGAGTAATAAAGTGCACCTACGATTACGATACTCAATATAGCGGCTTGAGAGGCTAGTTGGTGCATCATCGTATTCAGATATGTGGCGCAAACAAAGACAAACACAGGAGAAGATCCACAACACACGCGCACACTACCAACTGTAAGAAGAACCGGAAAACACTTCCTCTTCTACACTCAGGCACGTCTCAACTTCCTCTTCTTCTCATCTTCCTCCTCTTTGCCAAGGGGAAAATGGCACTCTCTTCCTCGCAGACCATAACCTTGTCCAAACATGGCGGTGACCAATCTCTTCTTCCTCTTCTTCTATTCTTCCTCTTCTTTACCAAGGGGATAGTGACACTTTCTTCCTCTCAGCCCAAAAAACATCGACCAAACATGACAGTCACAAATTCTATACTGTCTTGTAAATCCACACCACTGCATTGCCCAGTAACTCCTACCACACTGGACAGGCAAATATCACCACATAGTCACAAATCATACACTAAAAACACCACCACACAAATACAGCAAATACAGTAGGACATGTCCATCTACACCCCATAACTTAAGTAGTCCCTATCAATTGAGAAACTATATCTTGCCAACATCTAAGAAGCCACGAGGCCCATGTACCGGAAGTGTTTTCCGGTTCTTCTTACAGTTGGTAGTGTGCGCGTGTGTTGTGGATCTTCTCCTGTGTTTGTCTTTGTTTGCACCACATATCTGAATACGACGATACTCAATAATGCGATGTTTGAGCGGAGGTCGTTAGGTGCTTTGATTTTGCACATATTGCAACAAAGAATTTTAGGGAATCACTTAGATATGCAGTACAACTACAAAACGCACTTTATTTTCCAAACATGTTCGTTATTCAAGTTACATTTCCCAGTACTTGATTTCGATTGAGGAAGACTTGTGGTTAGAGGAATGGAAGGAGGTAAGTAGCCTGCTTGCAGCGCCCATGGCCGGTTCCCAAAAAAGAGATCTATACAAATTTTTCGCAAGGTTCTTGCAGCTGTTAGAGGAATTACGAGGGAGAGAAGCGGAGATTCTTTAGCGCATGAGCGATATGAAGTTTTTGTTTTTCTTTATACCTTTATACCCCATGGCTAATATTGATGTTGATATATATGCTGTTAATAGGTTCCGCCAGAGATGCGTGACGTGTGTAATGAGTGCGATGGGCGAGGAAAGCACAGCCACAACCACCAAGCTGGTTATCAAATTTGTTGCATATGTGTCACCAGTTTATCAAACAGTTCAATGAGTACTGCACGCAGACCCTTGTGAAAATAGATGAACACTCCCTCTGCTCTGTGATGGTCCAGACGAGCGCCACAGGTGTACTAGTAGTTTCTAATTTGGAGGGGCTCCCGTTAAGGGGCCCCTCAAGATCCCACTTAAGCTTCGTCTTTGAGTGTCGGTTTGAGGAGCCGCTCATGATCCGAACAATGGCATCCACGAAACTGTCCAAGATGTGAATGTTCCGCACAACCATGGAAGCTGAGCAGGATCTCGTGCCCCAGTCTGTACTTTGCTACTTGCTATAGAGTTGCCATCCGGGCCTCCTATCAAGGGCATACTTAAGCTTCGACTTTGAGTGTATATATACGAAGCGACAGATTTGAGGAGGCCCTCAGCATCCCAATGCTGCTATTCGCCAGGTTGTCTTAGTCACTTGCGTTCCGGATAACTATGTTTGATTGCCCGATGCCGAGTAGAATCTTGTGCCCAAAGTTATCCAGTCTCAACTGCGGTAAAACCGGTAGCCCCATTCGTCACCCTATCACAGTTAGAGTGTAGAACTGCCGGGCGGTTTCCCGCCGATCTCACTGAATATGACGGCGGCGGTGACGCTGTTCAGAACAGAAACGCGTCCTAAGTATTGTCCTTTAAAATTCCTAATCGACCCGTGTCCGTGTGCGTTCTTCATCGCTGTCCCAGCTGTCACACAGGTTTAGGTTTAATTATGGTTATTTCCTATTTCCTGTTTCGCTATTTAACAATTTGCCTATCAATTAAAACCACTCATATTTATAGCACAGTTTCAGATTTCGCTTCATTAGTGACCTTGTTTATCACAAAGAAATGCTATGTATCGCAGGATCACATCTAGCTCCATGCTGGGTTCGTATAAAGGCTAAATCTAGGATGATGTGGTCGGCTTTGATTAAACGTAGTCTTGTGTAGAACTTCGGAGCGAGTATTATCTATACCAATCTTTTATTCTCTGGCCTGTTTGCAAGGAACGTCGAATCTGTTTAACCATGGGATCTGAAAGGCCCTAACACCAAGAGACGTTGGTCTATTAAGTGCTAGACTTCACTTCAACGTGCCTAATGGCTCTACCCTAGAGAAAATGTAATAATTTGTAGTAATCAGGGATTTCCACCTATCGCCATAGGCAAGATTACGCTTGTTTTGCACGTGTGACTTACGGTACTGCTAATAAGCTAGAAGTAAAAATAGATAAAACAGCAACCTCACAAGCATCGAATGCTGTTTTAAGTCAAACCAGGTGGTGGTTGATGTAGTTTTATTTTCATAATGTAGCAATATTATTACAGTTTGTTGTACATTTGTGCGGCACGTTGTGCTCGTGTTAGGTCTCGTACGATACCCTCCATATTGATGAGCTTTTGATGCATGCGACATTTTGACATCGGTTTCTCGTATACCATTCTGTGGTGCTCGTTCCGCTCTCGCGCGCATCCAGAAAACCTGGCCATCTGAATCATCAGGGCCTTGGAAACTAGCTTTGCCAGGGTAGGTTTTTCTACACGTTTGAGTAAACCAGGGGTCGCGCATGTTCTGATAATTTTATGCCATCTGCAGGGATAGAACGCTGAGACGCATTGAGTTGTAATTTACCTGACAATATGCGCATAAAGAACTGGCGCTTATCGTAAGATGTGATCACTTTCTTACCTTATCCTGTTTTGAATTGGAATAGAAGTAATAAAGAAACGTTGTAGAATTTCTCCCATGTGTTTTTTTTTATGTGTTGTTTTTCGTCCCACAGCATAAAAGGGGAAAGATGTGAACGAAGAAATGTAGGCAGATCGAATGACACCCACATGAAACCAATTGCTCCATATTGTAAGCTTATCCGTGCAGCTCCCTGTTTTCCCATCATATTTGTATTGTTTTAACCTTGTGTCCGCGAATCAGACGCATATATATATATATATATATATATATATATATATATATATATATATATATATATATATATATATATATATATATATATATATATACATACATACATGTGTGTGTGTGTGTGTGTGTGTGTGTGTGTGTGTGTGTGTGTGTGTGTGTGTGTGTGTGTGTGTGTGTGTGTGTGTGTGTGTGTGTGTGTGTGTGTGTGTGTGTGTGTGTGTGTGTGTGTGTGTGTGTGTGTGTGTGTGTGTGTGTGTGTGTCTTTAAACCAGTTCTTTACATTTAGCCACCCTGTGTCATTTTTCCAAGATTTTAACTGGACAGTGTCTTGCAGATCGATTAATGACAAGGTGCGATAACTATTTCATTTGTGTCTGCGTCAGTGACGTAACTGAAATTTCTCCTTTTACTGTGGCAGGGCGCAAACTAGTAGAGGGACCTGAATGTCGATTGTTTCACAAACGGACCCAAAAAAACTTCCTTATGCTACCCATTTACGAGCTATCATTGTCGTGCTGATAAAGCAGTGGTATTCTAATTCAATTTTATTATTGTTTTTTTTTTAGCCATTCATTATTTATTTTAGGCGCAGCTAACCAACCTTTATCGCAAGTAGAGAAGAGGTGAGGGAAAGTTTCGCACATGATTTCGCTGTTTCTAGCAAAGTAGGCAATGACACCCAATAAAATGAAATTTTCTTTTTATACCGACTTTAAGTATCAGCTGTCGTGAGTTCTTTTTTGCTTTAATCCGGCTACATTTCCCACCAAGAACTCTCGAAAACAGGATTTCTAACGTGGTCGGGCGTAAACCTATGCGTAGGTACGACCAAATAGTTTTAGCCTTCTTTTTACAAACTGAAAGTAAAATGTAGAGCATTAGCAGGTAAGCATGTAAGCATCATCATGGTATCATGATCATGCTCATCATGGTCATCATCATGATCATGATCATGATCAGTATCATGGTAAGCATGTAGCAGGTAAGCGAAACTCTGTGATTCGGAACGGCAGCACCGGCACAATGGCATTTCCGAAGAAATTTTTTTTTTTTCTGTTACTGCACGTGTTTTAAACGTGAGTTTTTATCGCGAACCGACGACAATTTTACGCAACTGTCCTGTTTTCTGTTACTCCACACTGCTGTGCATTTCTTTAATTCTTCAACCATTCGATGCCTGTAGTAACTCTCGACGCGCCACTTTGAGCCTTTCTCCGGCTTCTCGGTTCTTCATTTTTGTGCATGTGAGTGCGCGCGCTTTGGCATTTTCGCTCAGCCGTCCCAATTTTTCCCGCACAGCGGCCCTGTACAGGTTGACGGGCCCTATGATGATTCATCGCGCCAGAAACTTCTGCAATTTCTTTCGTACCAAGTTCTTACTTCCAAGGGAACAACTAATTTGAGCCGACGTTGGAAGCACGACTCTATAAATAACCGCTGCTTTATACACAAAGCAGCTCTGAATCGATATTTGCGCTAGCGGTTCAAGAAAGGCTGTTGGGCTTCATAAGGAGAGAAGGGAAAGTCATTAGGCATGTTCTGGGATGGTAGAAAGCATAATTATTATATAACTTTTACGTTGCTCCTTTATTGAGGACGAGCGATTCACGTCTCGATGCTAGATTGCAAAGAAGTTTTACTTTACGAAGCTGTCCTCACTTCGAGGAAATATACGACGCCAACGTGAAGGACTCGAAACTCCAACAGGTAAGGTTGGACTTTTTGTAGCATTTGCTTAGGCCAGTATTGTGTAGCTAATTTTTTTTTTCCTGCATTCTTGTTACTATCGTGCATCTCTTAAATAGACAGCTCGTCCTCCGTCCGCGAAAAATGTGTTGTAGTGACATTAGCTTTACACTGCAGAATTAACCATGCAGCGATTCCTGCCAATATGTTTTTTGTTCTATTATTTGGCAGTAGGAGCAAATTTTCCAACGGTGGTCACAAAGGCCGAAACCACAGGGTCTGAATTCCCGCGGCAAAATCTGGGGACTGCGGTGCTCATCGATTTTTCGACGTTCTCAGGAGAGAGAATAAAACTTGTCCTAACTCTACATAATACAGAGCCTCGAGTGTGTTACATATGATCTGCAAATCTAGAAAACGTAGCCTACGGCCTAGAAAACTTTAATCATCCGCTGACGTCCACGGTCACTCCAAGTAATTGAAAATAGATTTTATATTTGAAACTAGACTTTCAGGATATCGATGTGAACGCAGGCAGTCTACCAAATAATTATTCAGCGAACATCTTAGAGAACGTTAAATATTCTTCCTTCTTTATGAAATATATTTCACTAATATGCCTTTCACATTTTGAGAATTAAGGAGCTCGAGGAAGTCAGTAATTACTTCACTGTAAATCTGAGTTAGGAAATGATTTTTTTTTTGTCTTGGAACCGCCTTCATGTCTTGATGCTTTGACCTGAAACCGTCTTCAAAACTATAACTTAAAGAAAAATCATGAAAAAAATCCGTGGATTGAAAAGGCGGTATTACAATGTTTATCACTGCAATACACACAGCTTCTAGTCTATCGCTAGGTTCAAGCCATGCTTACACCAAAAAAAAAAAAAAATTAATGCAGAACCAGTAGTAATTCTTGGCAGTTGTAGCATTTAGTTACCTTTCTTGACCTGCCCTTGATGGGTTTTCTTTAAGGTGAGATAGTCTCTGCGATTGTGTGTAGCGTATTCTGCTCGATTCTGAAGGCTTGTTTTTGCTGACTGTGGCATGGCTGAAGTAGTCTTGACCTTGCAAGGTGTTTTGAGTGAGTGAAGGCGGACAGCTGGCGTGTTGAGCTGGGATCGAGGAACAAGGGCGAGAGCCGCAATTCGGTGCAGGTGTCACCGTTTAGGCTTCACGGCTCCCCGGGAGGCTGTTCTTGGAGCGAGGAATCGGAGTTCATGTTGTAGCCACGTGATCTTGAACAAAGTTGGAGAGCTTTAACTTCAAGGTTAATCTGGATGCCTGCATGGAGCCGCCTCTTTTGCCTGTTGACATAGCTAAAAAAAGAATCAAATGGCAAACTAAATAACTCCCGCCGCTGCTCCGTCCATTACAACCGGTGTAAACTTCACACTTCAAGAAATGCTGTAATTAGAGAGCAAGAATACAGGGGGTGTCGTATTATGGCGATGAAGTCGCTATCCCCTTTTCCCTAGTTAGTAGAGCCCAAATAACATATTGTGACTAGAGCTCGCTGCAAACAGCCTTGATTACGCATTCTGTATGAAACAACTACAGCCACTGTTACTTCACGAGTCATTCTACCGAAAATATGACATGGGGTTGCTGTCCGACGAGCGTGGCTCGAGGAAGCATACGACATGGAGCGAAGGGCTTGTTCAGTGTTTCTCGGTAATGCTATTTATGCGTGTATGACGTTTCGTTTAATGGTATCATTAGCCAACTGTACTACTGTCGCTGGACACCACGGCTAGTGAGAAATTCATTGCCCTATGAAATTTTGCCAAACGGGGTTATAATGCGTCCCTCTTCAAGGTATCTGCACGTTGCTGATCAAGATTCAGTTCGTCCTTAACGTAATCAATATTTATATCCATGAGCGCCAAGGTGTAGTGAGAATCGTGATTTTTTTTTTCTGGGTGCTGTCTTTTTTGTGTGTGCGTGGGGGGGGGGGGTGGGGGGGAGGGGAGGGGAAGGAGGAGGGAATGTGGTTGTGGCTAGAGACAAATCACGTGGTCTATATATATATATATGTATATATATATATATATATATATATATATATATATATATATATATATATATATATATATATATATATATATATATATATATATATATATATATATATATATATATATATATATATATATATATATATATAATATTTTAAAAATATTTGCAGCAAGTATAAAAACGGGGCACAGAGTCGTTTAAAACTCTTCTCGGGCATTTTAGTCCCCTTGCAGGCGATGACTTTGATTCTCCCTCCTTTTTCATCCACGCATATTTTCCAACTCTTTCCGGACACGTCAACATTACCAGGGACTAGATATTAAGTTTCACGGCCAAGTTCTACAAACCTATTAACTGGCGCGACAAGCCAATAGCTTTAAGCAAGTAGGCAACGCACCAACGAGCTTGTGTTTAACCGGGACTAGACGCGCAGCTACGCAAGAGCGGCTCTTTTTGCTGATCCAGCCTTCTGTTGCGTCGCTACTTTTTTCTTTCGCCCCTTCTTTCTTTTTATGCCTCAGCTTTCTCGGTGCCATTCTCCAAGCTGGCGGCAATTGCACCGGACGCGGCTCGCTTGGGGTAAGAAAAACAGGCCGTGTCTCGCATTTTCAGTATACTTTCTCTAGCTCGATCCCATTCATCCTCCGGCCCCCAACTCTGGAACAGATTTCACAATGCAATAATAGAGAGCTGCTTAAGTCAACGGCGAAGACGTCGGCCGCCTTGTTGACATCAGCCGTAGAACCACTACGGGTCGTGGTCCGTTTCTCGCGAGGATCTCCTTTTTTCTCGACAATGAAAGGAAAAAAAAAAAAGGGGGTAGCGTAGCTCCATTTGTGGCTCTCGGCGCGTCCGATGTCGGAGGTGGGAGAGACCCTTGCGGATGAATGCCGACGCGCATCCTGCTTCTTCTGCTGCTCCCGTTTGGTGTTTGGCGCCCTCTTTGGTGGAGAGATGTTCTTTTCACAGCCGCGTTACGCGGCCGCTTTTATTCGCTGAGATGCGAGAGAGCCAGCCATCAGGGGGTGCTCGGCTGTGAAGCGCTGGGCAAGGTTCTAGTGAGCGCGCCTTTTGAGGCACGCGAAACTGAGTCCCATTTCTTCTCCCCATTGAATCAGTGTGGGTGGCACGACACGCTTCCTTTCGGATCCGCTTATTCGCCGCTTTCTCTTCTCTCCGCGTCTCCTGCCTTGGGTCGCGTTTTTTGCGCGGCTGTATTTCTTGCTCGCCACTGAGTGCGCGTTTCGGCGTCTCAGTGTGAAGCCTGTTCAAGTACGTATAGTCAGTTTTCTCTTCTCCCTCTTTGCTTGTTTCATCTGGAACATGTGCATGTGTTCTGAGACTACTTCGTGCTGCAATGAGATAAAAACACGAAGCAAAGAATAAACAAACGTGGGCGGTAGTGAGTGAGGAAATGCCAGAGAGGGGAGCAAAACGCGCGTGGGCCAGGGCGACAGCCGTCTCGTGGCCGCGGGAGTAGTGGCGGTGGTGGTCGTCGTGGACGGAATCGATACGCATCACGCGGCCCAACAACTCCGAAATGAAAGTTTTATCGCGCTTAGCCATCCCTCTTTACTTTTCCGTCCTGCACTGAGAAGCGAACGCGAAGGGAGACGGAGAGAAAGAGAGAAGAACGCGGCCACGATGCAAATCGGCAACCAGCGCGGCGCGCCAGAACAGCACCGCCGCCGAAGGAAAGCCGTTCGCGCCACTGAACATTCGCCGCGATGGTGCTTGCGTTCTGCTTCCCCCCTCCACGAGCTCTGTTTCTGGAGCCGGGGGTGCTGGAGCGGCGTGCAGTTTTACGCGCGTCGGGCCTTGACAAAGAACGTTTCCCTTGCGAGCAAGCACCGCGGTGAACGACGACGACGAACAGCGCGAGGAGCAAATCACTGGCTCCCACTATTTCTCTTACTCTGCCGCCTCTTACTTCTTTTCTCTTTCCCTTCTCCGTCGTCTACATCTCGGCCGTTTGTCAAGCTTGGACGCAGTAAGGCGGCGGCAGTGCAGAATGGCGCTTTATTATATTTTTTTTTTTTTATTTGCCGGACGCCTGCCTGAAGTAGGGCCGAAATCGGACTATAGCTTTGCATGCGCCAGATTTGTGCGGTCCGGCAGGCTGGTGGTGTAAAGAGAAAACGCCAGGATTGCGAGAGCGAGAGAGAAATGAAAATGGCTCTGGCTTCACTGGGTTTCTTTGGATTGCGGTAAAAGCTAAATAAAGAGAAGCAGGACTGGGTGAAATCGCGACACAAAAGTGCACGAAAGCGTTGCCTCAAAGCGGCAATAAGGCGGCGAGGGTCCTGTTTAGCAAGAACCACTGAGAAAAACGAAGAGGCACATGAAGTACAAGTGAAATATATCTCAGTCCTGGAGTAGCGGCAGGCCGGCGACTTTTCATTTGCGTAAAGATGTAGGAGGGGCAAAAAGAAATGAGAAGAGCATGGCGCCTAGGCACTCCATTGTTCGAATTTGTTTTTTTTTTTTCGTTGCGCTTTTACCTAGGCAGTAAAAAAGCTAGAGTCGTTCATTATTTTAACATCTTTTTGTCGCCGCCTAGGTACAAGTGCGATAAAAGCAAATTTGAACGGTGATGCTCGCATGCTCAGTGCGTAGTTTTTCCATAGCTGCTTTTATGTCATATCTCACTTCAGCGTTCTCCTTGATTTTTAGATATGTTTTCATCTCAGAACTTTGCGCTATCCTTATGATGTGTGATATCCCAAAGGCTTTGCCAGTGTACCCTCTTTGGTACTAAGCCGACAATTGTACTCTACTTTTCAATCATTTTATTTTTGTTTTTTCTCGCATTGTCGTGCGTTGTGACAGCTGTAGTAGTGATACGAGCTATATTACTCTGTCGGATATAACTGCAGGGCATTTCGGGCAGACACACAAAAAAGAGGGCCACTTTTTCAGAACCTCAAATAAATACGGATGTCACGATGTTCTATGGCGCACCAACAGGAAGTGCTATCTAGAGTTGTTACTTCTTTCTGCTCTCACGCAGTGCATTGTTTTACTACAGAGCATTGCAGTTCAGTTTTTGTACCGGAAATAGCTTCAGATGAAAAATAAAACGTGTTTTACATAAGCTTCTTTGATTGCAGAATATGGATGCATTCTTTGAGCGTCGAAGTGTACAGCATGCTTGAAATTTCGTTATTTATTATCCGTGTTTAAATTTTTTGTTCTTCAAACAGAGGGATATATATGTATATGGATAAATAAAATAATCCTCGATAGTTCAATAATACTCATGCATGAAAAACGTTTACAGTATCGACTAGCTTCTTTATGGTGCGCCACTAGAATAACATATTCTAGTTTTTCATTCTTTTTGCCTTTCGTTGCACATCATCAGTACACCTCCTTTTATCTTTCTTTTGTGAGCTCGGCGCTCCCCAACGTCATTGATACAAAGTGAGCGCTTTTATTGTCATCCCTGCAGTTGTTGAAGTTGAGAATCTGGGAAGGCGGGTAAACTATTTCTGAAATGTTTGCCGCACGGCTACTTAATAAATAGCGTCACTGCAGAGCGTTGGTACACTACGCCAGCAGCTCAGTGGCATAGGTACCACGGCGTAGTGTGAAGACAATGTGGTGGTGTAATAATTGCGCAATTGGGGAATTTTTGTCACCGCGCTTGTGGGCTCTGTGCAGTCGTCATTTTCACAAATTTCTCATAGTGTCAAAATGTTAATTGCTCCATTCAATTATATCCGTTTCCAAGTGCTGCAAAACAACGTAGGTGAGTTTGTCAGCTTTACACGGACACGGTTGGAAATTCAAAGTAATCAGATACAGCATTTGAGAGTGCGAGAGTAACTACAGCCCGAAAACCCAAACGTGGGAGTCTAAGAAGAGACAAAAACGCTTTTTACCTTCTCTTACCCTCATTGGCTTCTATTAGAAACGAGAAAGATCGCGTTAGTTTAGCAAGCCGCTTAATTCCTGTTAAAATTATTTTAGATTGCGTTACTGCACAGAGTAGGGGACATGTGTCATCTTTAGGTGAGAAGCACAGGGGGTTTCGCAAAAGCTCTGCTGCAAGCCAACTTAGAATAAACGGTGCTCGGTGAAACGAATTGCGTCATGCTCTTTTTGGGAAAACTAGGCCCTTTGTTTAAGCAGAGGGTTTATTTCAAGGAACAGAATGGCTGTTTGTTCACAAAAAAAAGTTTGCGCGCTTTTTTTATTGCCGTGTTATTTTTATTTTGGACGTTTATTCCACTTGTTTCTCAATCGACCTTCACCTTACAGGGCGAGAAATTCTTCTAAGTACCTTTAAGCCTCCATTTCTTTTTCTTTTTTTTTTTTTTGCCTATTACGAACGAAAGGGTAGGATTTACATAAAAGGATTGGTGTCGTGGGCTGCCATAAAGGGGGAAGCCGACAGAATCGCGCATAATCACGCGTCACTTAAGACCATGGTATACAACGTTACCCAATCTCATACATATATTCAAGCAATTTTGTTAGGCTTGTCTGTGAATTCAAAGCTTTATGGTCGGTTACATGTGCTAACAGATTATGTCGAAGCCAGCCACCGAAAACGATTCTGCAAGGTCGAAACGGAGGAAAAAAGAAAGGTCATGTGAAGCTTCCCACGCTTGAAAATTAATCAGCTCTGAAGTATCTTCGGCTTTCCCAAATCATTCTTTTTCAAATATTGTCTGCGTTTTACACGGCTTCACTTATTTCTTAAACTGGCAACGAGGAGAATAACTGCGTGGTCAAATATAGATACGACGAACATAAAAAAAAACTCTGGAGTTGAAGCTCAAAGAGTAAGTTTACTTCACTTCTTCACAAAGCAAAGCAAGCGCGTATAGAGAAAAATTACCCAATCAGAGATTGCTTCTGTCATTCATTCTTTGGGGGCAATCATTTAGCGCATGATAATGGACAGTCTTTTTTTCTTTTTAATTTTACAGCCCTTTCACCTTCATGTCTCAATAAGACAGAGTCTGGAATGTCGTTTCTTCTTTTCTTTTTTTAATTAGGATTCGCAACGCCCCAATGGGTTGGGCATAATTTCAGCGAAGTCTTGGAGGTTTTATCGCAATCCGGAATTTACAGAAGATTTTAAACAAAAATAGGCACCACTGCGCCGATGTTTAAATACGATTGCCTTTGAGCAAATTTGCTAACCAGCATTTTATATTCAGATCAGTCATGAGGCTGCAAACCAGTGCCATAGTTAAAGCTCTTAACCACAATTTTGATCATTTTTGTTAGTGCCCCATATACAGCGCGGAAAGTCGGCGGTGCAGGCCTCCCAGGCACTGCTCCGCTTCATGAAAAGCACGGGCCTGGTCGATAGGCTTTGATTTTGCTGTTATGTTACGTTATATAACTGTCACGTGATGTGACGTGACGTGATATGGCTTTGATGTCACTGTACTGACTTCCACCATCCGTCTATTACCAGCCATTTTTAGATCCCCTCACCCCCTTCTCCCAGTGCAGGGTAGCTAACCGGTTTCTTTTACCAGTTAAAGGGCAACTCCGGGGGTTTTTCGACATTCGAATATTCTAATAAAAATTTTACTGTAGATTCTCCTCTCCGTCCTGACGCATTCTACAAAATTTGGGCGCTGTACGATAATCCGTTCGCGCGCAACACGACTTTAAAATATGCTGTTTTCATGGCTTAAGTTGAGACTACTTCTGCCGGCAACACTGAGCTTCTGACGTCACAAACAGTATACCGGCGTTACTGTCCACTTCCCGCATGATTATGAAATTGTGAGGCTTATATTGAACTACCTCAGACATTTTATGCAATGCTTCATGATTTCCATACTTTATTTTCACCATCCAACGCACGTACGAGTGTTTCTCTAATACTGTGACGCCACCATTTCGTCACCTGGGACGTCGTTTCTGGCAGTGAAAGCAGTTTCGGTTTCGATTTGCTGTTTTTTCTTTTTAAAAATACTTCTAATTGGAATTTCGAAAAACGGTTTTTTGTGTTCGAGTCAGGACGTGCCGAGGAATGTAATTCAACCAAAAACACAGAATGATGGAAAAACCACCGGAGTTGACCTTTAACCTCCTTGCCTTTCCTCCTCCTCATCTTCCTCCTCCTAGAACAGAGTGCCAGTATGACGATTTCTGTGAAAGCAGTAAGCAGACTCGATTGAGCGACGCAGCAGAGCGCATTGCCCACTTTTTTTTTTTTTAAGTTCACAGACTTTCAATTTTGACAAATAAAAAGGGCTACGCTAGGGCTGTTTTGTCGTAAGCACCTAAATCTGACAATTTTCATGCTTCTCGACATCGTCCCTATCTACATATTTGTATTTGAAGCAACAGTTAATAGATCAATTATCCAATTTTGGCCAGTTATTTAAGAAAAACGGAAATAAAAAATCACCATGGCTACTTTACATGATTCTTAAAAGTATTAACTGGATTGAGATTGAGATAAATGAATAAATAAATAAATGAATAGATCGCGAAGGATGCTTAGGTTGCTCCTAAATATTGGGTCAACTTATGGCGATTTCCACTGGTCGCTACGGAGCACGTTTTCTTGCTCCGGGACGACGATTTCGAATTCCACTGGTCGACCAAGATAGGTTGCGCGTATTTCGCTGGTCGTTTGGGGCAGCTCGAGACGCTCCAGCACGATCCGCCGACCGAAGTCGGATCTCGCCGGAAGTCCTAGCAGTCCTAGTCGCTAACGCGGTCACTTCCGGATGCTGCTGGATTCTTTTGGCTGTTTTTGACCGTTTCAACGACATCGGCAGACGACACTGGGCATCACCGTTTTTTGCGCGAGAAGTGCGTCTATCGAAAAACGCCTGCAGCGTTAAAAAATGAGAAAGCAAGTTGTTGAGGGCCGCACTCCTGCCTATTTATCAACCGCAAACATTTTGGCGCTGGGATGCGGCCACAACCACTACAACTGTCGAAACCAGCTCATCTTTACTTCCGCCGCGCGCTCTACACGTTCCGCTGGTCGACCGAGGCTGATTCGCTCTGTAGCGCTTTAGGTCGACTCGGGCGCCCAGCTCCGATCGACCAGTGGAAATCGCCATTAGAGAGCAAAAACAGCCAGCTCCCTACCGTAAGCAATCCCCCGGGACTGTGAAGGCTGTGCAATCTCCGTAAAGACGGCCAGAGCCTTCACAAGATTTTACCCGCAAATTACATGGTTCAAACCTTGCACAACAGGCTGTCGTTTTCCGCAACACTCAAATCTCTGCAGGGCCAACCATGGATGGCTCAGCGCGCATTGCACCTCTTTAAAAAAAAAAAAAAAGATAAAGCAAAAGAACCAGTTGGTTCCTTTCGAAGAAATTCGGAATAAAACTCAACTTCGGCATGCATCTTCGGGCGACCTTTTTCTGCAAAGGCGTATGTTTCAGGTTGAGCATAGCGTCAGTATAGAGCTAGCGAGGAGCGGCTAGCTTACTTCCGGGTCAGAAGGTTTGCCAATACTGGAAAGAAGCCTTTCAGTATTCCACACGGTACGCGCAAAACTGTTCAGAGAAAAACTTCTCGCCTCACATCAATGGGCAACGAAAAATCCTATCTTCCGCAGACCAATTTTTTCTTTGAATCACGCGACACCACCTTGAAAAAGGCTTTTCTGATGTAGTTTGTTTATATTATTATTTTGCAATAGACTGCCGTGAACACGTACTGAATGTATTGATTTGAATTCTAGTGCGGATACTATCTGTCGTCGCAGCATTTTCGCAGCAATAAAATAGACTACGTTGAGAAGGGAATGGCTTTGACCTCAGGGCTTATACAGCAGACGTATGGGACGCTGTTGGCTGATGAACAGCGTGACCTAGAAATTTCGTGCGTAAAAAGTATTGCGCTTCTTGATGCTAGGCCTAGTCAACGATTCGAAATATCATAAACGCCTCCTTGCTCTTATAGTTTTTAGTGGCTCATCACAATATTCTTGAACTGTGAATGACGTCCATCTAAAAGTAAAAAATGGATACGTACATGCGGTAAACATTCAGTACTCGACACAGCCTATCGGTTTCTGTGGTTTGGCAAAAATAATGAAGTGATAGCAGAAGCTGAATTTGGGACAAGGCTAATAATATTTGTTGACTTTTTCGTGTAGGGCACGAGCAGAAGATGATTAATTATTCGGGGGTATCAGCTTCCCACTATTACGTATCTGAACTATGGCGTATGTGCTTAACGCGGCGTTTGGATGGAATGTTCGGGTGCTAAAAGCACGCTGGGCTGTAAAAGTCAGTAAATGTCAGCGCACGTTAAAGATCCCCAGGTGGTCGAAATTACTCCGTAGCCCTCCACTACGGCTCCCCTTTCTCGCTTTCCACTTTCACTCCCACCTTCCTTCCCTTACGGCGCGGTTCAGGTGTCCAATCCACAGCTACAAGTGGCACAGATACTGCGCCTTTCCCTTCCTGTGAACCAATTATTTATTATTATTATTATTATTATTATTATTATTATTATTATTATTATTATTATTATTATTATTATTATTATTATTATTATTATTATTATTATTATTATTATTATTATTATTATTATTATTATTATTATTATTATTATTATTATTATTATTATTATTATTATTGCTACTCGAGTTAGACCCGTGGCCTAGCGTTTTCCAATGACTCCTTTTTGTCAGAGGTGTTTGTACACAGCAAAGTTCACCAGGGACGCAAAATGTAAACCACATTTCACGTAAGCCTTACGGAGACGTTCGCTACTATATCTTCATTATTCTTAAGTCGATTATTCTTAAGTCGGAGTTTTAAACAACGCTTTTCATTATCGTTTCCCACTCGCATATATTGTCGCACTAGAACATGCGGTTCACGTCGTCTTTGAAGGCAACGACGAAGAAATTAGATAGACAAGCGGACATGCTTTAATATCTTCGTAAGCTTGGCAGCTGCAAGGACTGGATTCGTTTGTTAATCTTTAATGAAAGATGGCACGAAACAATAGACAAACAAAACGATGCATAAGAGTTTTCCTACAACTCAAGCGGCGAATATTTACTAACACTGTCCCGTCAGTTAGAGTACGGTGTCTACAGCAATGGCGCGTGTGCTCTATACGGCATTGTTCGCTTTCCGTTTCGATCACACCGAGAGAAAAAAAAAAAAAAAAAAAAAAAAAAAAGAAATTGGAAGCCGCCACTGGGGTTCCAGAAAGCGACACTAAGCTTTGTTCTATATTTTGCTATTTGAACGCACCTTATCCGCCGATTGACTATTCTGTTCCATTTCTTCAAAATTATCGGAGATTTAACGTACATGGTTCTAGTGCCTATCACAGAGACGAAGGAAGAACATGACACCACAGACGCTAGCGGTGGCCTTGTGGAAATGTACCAGCTTCTCATTCGGAAGGTACCGGGTTTTCAATTCCTAGTGCCGCCGGGTACCCACCGGTTTCCAATTGGTACAAGCTTTCCCCGGCCTGTTGGTCGGCTCTTCTGGGGCTAAATGCTTGGAAAAAGAGGTCATGCACCAAAAATATTGGTTCCAAAAAAACAAAATGTGCATGGGCTTCTGATGCCCCGCCGGGGTGGTGCAGTGGTAAGACGCCCGACTACTGTGCCGGAGTACCCGGGATCGAATCCCGGCCTCGGCGGCTGCGTTTCGATGGAGGCGAAACGAAGTGGCGTCCGTGTGCTGTGCGATGTCAGCGCACGTTAAAGATCCCCAGGTGGTGGAAATTACTCCGTAGCCCTCCACTACGGCCCCCCTTTCTCTCTATCCACCTTCATTCCCACCTTCATCCCTTCCCTTACGGCGCGGTTCAGGTGTCCACAGAGCAAGTGTGACAGATACTGCGCCTTTCCCTTCCTATGAACCAACCAACCATGGGCTTCTGCCACTCGAGGCGTTTGTGGTGTCTGTGTTCTCCCTTCGTCCCTGTGATCTGCGCTAGAATCGTGTCTGTTGAATCTAAACACCAACTCGCCCAGCTTTCCGCGTTAAATTACCGGACAAGCAGTAAATGAACGCCGCTTGCTTAACAAGCGCAATATCCTGAACGCTCGCGTGCATGTATTACCAGGACGCGTGACCGGCTGCCACAATTAGACTACTCGTAAATAAATAAGGAAAACAAATAAATAAATAAATGAATCCGAGAGCCTAACTGAGGCTAATTTCGTTGTTGTCTCAGTGGGTCATTTTGGCAAGGCGAATAGTGTTATTGTTGTCGATTAAAAACTTGCGACATCAGGCCAGAAACCTCAAGACATAACCGTCGTACGACAATCAAAGACCTGTAAGAGAGATTAGTACAAAGAATGGCCCGCTCTTTTTCAACACAAATTGTAAAATATCAATGCAATCTCCAGCGAGTGGTATTATTGAAGTATTTGCGCTTCGCCATTCTTCCCCTAGACTTTTATAAAAAAAAAAAAAAAATCGTTCAGGTCTACAGCGAACTAATCATTTATTAATCATTCGTATTTTACTTGAGATACAGCACAATTGTCAACGCAGCGGATGATTTTATCACTTTATCTTATGCGCCATGTCACAGACTTTGATGAAATGATTGCTATGTCTACTCTCGAAATTTCGCGAAACCCTTCAGCCGACTGCTGCAACCTATTTTAAGAAACTTTAACAATGCCGTTGTAATTAATGGGTGGATCAGCCCATATTGGTGCCTTTCTTCCTATGTGACGCTATTGTGCTCAGTGTGGGTTCAGAAGTTTAGTCCTTACCACGGCAGTCAATCTCCGCACACTTTACCTACTAGAGCAGTGATATTGATAATGTCTGAGGGGAGTCAGCGTATCGGACTTCTTTGCCTTAATAAATACGTGAACATTATGGGAAAGACTTTTTCTATATTTATTATTTATTCCTTTTTTTTTTTGTTCCTATCTAGCTGATTACATTCAGTCATTGGGCTGAACCTACAGTACATTCCTGGATCCCTTTCAACGACTTAAAAGCATGCAGTTAAACCACAAAGTTAACTGAGCGGTTCTAGTTAGGTATTGTCTCACAAATAACAAATTTTACACTTGTATTATTTGTTGAAATACAAATAAAGCGCATTCATGTGTCAAAAGTGTCTCTTCATCTTTCGATGTTACTAAAAACCTTACCGATAACAATTACATTGTGTCATTTGTTAGTAATCCCTACGGCAAATAACTTTTGTAATTCACAGGTACTGAACTCTACAAATAACCTCTGACCTATTCTAAACACATCCACTAGCCCCAGAAATGCTGCTAAAATATTTGGGCAGTTCGATAGGATTTTTTTTTTGTATTATACACAATTGCTTGTTACATTCGCAACATGCAGTGGATTTCAGTGAAGATTTCTGGCTCTGATTTATTAGCGTCCAGTTTCTGACATATTGCCTTACGTTTTTAAGAATAGTTGTGCCCAGTGCAGTCTACCCATTTTTTATTAGCTCAGTATTTTACGTTTTCGTGAGATTTCTTTCAGAAAAAAAAAAAGGACATTAGTCTTTCTGATCCGTTCGTCTGCTAGTTGCATGCTTTCTTCGCATTTTTTTTTATATTCGGCGTATAATGGTACTTCAAATTCATATGCAGAATCGTAAATTAGTTTCTTTTGACCTGGAGTGTCGTGGCCTGTATGTACTTCAGTTCTGAAACTTTAATCCAGACAATGGCTGTCGGTCAGTGTTAGATATTTCGTCCAAAAGAAAGAAAGAAAAAAAAAAAACAATAACAAATAGTAAGACATTGATGCACTGGGATATGAAATGAACATAAAAACTATCTCAGACAATCGCACTTGACCTGCACCATGCTCCAAAACCTTTTCTAAGTTAACTTCGAAAATAATCTAAGCTCCCCCTCCCCTCCCTTATTTGCAAGGCTTACTAAGTATGTGACAAGAAATTGATGACATCGCAGAAAGATTTGCAAAATTTCTGCTGAGTAAAAAAATTTCCTGCCAGCTGACCTGGCCAGTAATTTTCTGTAAGAATGTTCTTCGTTTTCCAACTTCTTATTTTCTAGCATATATGTTTTTGCTACCGTGCAGAAAACGTTTCTCGTAAAGATCTCTTTTCACTTTTCACTTTTACTGGCCCGACTCTGTTTTTGACTAACAAATATTGCATATAAACTTTTGTTCTCTTCGGTTTCTTTAAATACATATTATCCATTTCGAAAGAAGATTTGTGAGGTATTTATTTCTAGAAAGCAGCTAAGGAGAGATACGGAATCTGAAGCATTCAGATGACATTATTGCAGCAGAAACACTTCGGGCTAAGCAGTGCTGATTATTCTGGCTCTTCAGTGACGACTTTCTCAAATACCGGCAACATTTATTGCTTTCATGAAAGGAAAGGATGTGTCGATGATAAGCATGCAAAAATATTTAATCAGTTTTAGTTGCATAACCAACAAGAAAATATATTACTCTAATTTGTTTATCCTTAACAATACAACGCTCATCCTATCTCGTTGTGGAATAAAATAGAAATAGCAGTAACCTCTTTAAAACTTATGTCTGAGATTCTTCCGAGTGCAATGTATTGTAGCCTGCATAAGCTGACTATTTTACCCTTTAAAGCACTGTAACATTACCCAGAATGGTGTAGAAGTCGGACAGCCACAGCTTAATCACGGCTGGTTGTGCGATTCAAACGTTATTCTAACAGTACATATTAACATGCTGAAATTCTTACGAGTCACTACCCGAGGCTCCAAGGTGAACTCTCAAGTGACTACATTTTATAAGTATATACATGGAAACCAACAGTTGAGGGTCATCTCACTCGTTAGAGGAGCCATATCTATCGCTAGCGCAGGTGTGTCGTGTCAGCCTTCTTATAGGTGACGGCAGTATGAAGATTCTCGTGAACGTGCAAATAGAGGGGGTAGCACTCCTATATAATTGTTCAGAAAACCGCGGTCATTTCATCGTAAGGATGACGAAGATTTTGTAGAATTTTGCTAATGAACACGTCTTGAAATGAGCTGTTAGGCTTGTATCGCATTCCTCATTTCTCGAGGGGACCACTTAGACCTTGTTCCCTTGTCCTTGGAGAGACGAATGGCACGTAGGGACCAAATTCTCCATGCGCTTTCATTTACCCTTCAATATTGCGCGCATGTTCTGGTCCCTTTGCAAGCGGGCCCACTGACTTTAATCCGCTCCAGCGCACGTATTCAAAGGTTGTGGCCTTTCAAAGTTTTCGTAAAAAAATTCGGAATTTGAATTTCGGAAGACCTGACCTGAGGGTAGTTGGTAATGAAAGAACACAGAAGGCGGCTTCTGTGGAAAAGGCTGATTATGACGAGAAGTTGGAAGTGCACAACTGCAGGATGACTGCAATTAACAATCACTGGTATAAGCGATGTTTCGAAAGTATTTCATTTAGAGTATCGCTGTAGCCATTCACAACTCCGGATTCTTCAAGCTGTCTGGATTCGCGAAAAAAAAAAAAAAAGAGAATAGAACATTTCTGTGAAAATGCAGTAACACCTCTGCTAAAGCATCAAAAAATCTTGCTGAATGCTGGTAAATATTCTCAGAATTTTTGTCGCTTATATAAGATTGCTTTTCGAGCAACTATCGTGGCCGAGGTCGAGAAAAATACACTTTAAACAAGCTAGCTCGGTTAATTTAGGGCAGTCATGTTCTACAAATTCTTCTATATAGCATAGGTAACAACACTATATAATAATTTAGTGGGTATATTATGAAAGTGTAAAAATTGAGAATCTCTAGTGTTACCGAAATTAAAATTGGTGGCTTAGCTGAACGTGTCCTTATGCAGCATTTGCCTTTTATGAATATTCACTGATGGTGAATTTTCTTCCACAACCAAAAAGGGTCGTTTAGTTTGCACACCAAATGCTATTGCACATGCTTCGCTTGACTAGGGCAGTAAATAAAAGCTTGAGTATTTCCTGCAAGAATTCACAACACCCTTGAAAAATGAGCACTGACAGCCTATGAGTTAAGCCATGAAGTTGAAGTTCTTGCCTAATTCTGCTCAACACACGGAGGGAGAAAACGAAGAGACGGCAGAACACACTGTGCATTCCCAGCCATAATATAACGAAGCACACTTTGGCGTTCAAACGCTCGTCACGGCTTACGTAAAACAAAAAAAAAACTTTAAATGCCTTATAGATTTGTTAGCACATACCGATCGCCCACTCGCCCATCGATCCAAGAAACTTCCACATCTTCTTAACAGAAGCGTGAGAAATTTCAAACACCGAGCGTGCTTTATAGTATTTGAGCCAGTCCTGTAATTTCACAAGCTCTTTCTGCGCTTCCTGTCCCTTGTGTTGCTCTGTTTTCCTTCTTAAACAGAGATTCTCCTTGAGTGTCCCAACTCTTGGGCCTGTCGCTTGATCGTGAGCTCATGTCGGGAATTAATCGCACCTTTTAATGGATCGCACATTCTGAGAGCGGAACATGAGATATTATCGGGAGAACACCCCTTCGTTTTTACAAATGACAAAGCAGCAAACATTTGGCATGGCTGATTATTTTTTTTTCCTTTTTGCGTATTAATCAGGCAATATACTACGAGTTAAAAAAATATTTTAGCGCAAGTATGATCTGTGTCTTGTCCAAATGCGGTAGCACTCTTTTTCTCTCTTACCTTTACGGTCACTTGCACTACGTATGTATACAAAATGTTTTCTTGAGCTAGTATACAGAGCAGCGTAACGAAACTTGTGCTCCCTAATCTTTGCAAAATGACTATTAGGCGTTTTTTGCTCGGTTACCATGGCAACGTACAACACTCAAGAAAACGTCTACTCACATTTTCGGCGTTTTTCAACATTATGTTTCTTGCCAGTACTCGCCACAATGAGAATTGGACTATGGAGCGGCTTTGTTGGGCCATCTGCTTGTTAACCAGTCATTACATTGTTCGTTTCAGCTCATAAATTACAACGCGGGCAAACTGACAAATATGGGGCTGTTTAGTGTTCCGCAACCGGAATTTTCTGACCTTAAAAAAGAAAATATGTCATGTCAATAATATTTGGGGTTGATACGTTGCAATTAGCTACGCACGTCATCAAAGCAACAGGGAGGGGCTGAAAGAGAGAGATGTCTACAATCTCAAATATGAAGTTGCAGACAAAAAGTAAAAAGATTAGTTGAGCTGATCCTTACTGCATGTATCAACGTAAGCTATATGACATTAGAGGTTAAAGCTTTGGAGTAACCATCCTGTTCTGACGTTTCACGTGTGTCTGCCCAGGTCCACATTTCTGGACTTGTTTTAGTGTATTTGTGCTCACATACATACACAACTTTCTTATGCGGTCAATGAGTCGATCGCGTTCCTGGCAAACTTCACCGGCCCCATGCTCAAACACAATCTACATTACAATGAGACTATAGTTTAATGAGTTCATTGCGAACCTAATGCTGAACTCCAGTGCAATGGCTGCTACAGCATGACAAACAGGGTGGCCCCGGGTGCTAAGCCGCGCCGGCTGCAAATCACCTCCGCGTTTGTGTGACATTTCAAACACGTTACTCCGCGGCATTTCAGTCATGTTTTCATCGTCATATCTACATATCTACTCTCTCGCCCCTTCCTCCACAACTTGGAGGGCTTTTTGGCACGTGCGGGTATTACCATGGCAACCACGCGTCGCCCAGGCGAGGTAATAACGGCGCTTTGCTGTCCCTATATGCCCCTGACTGGGAACGCAAAATGTGGCGCTGTGACAGCTCATTTTGACAAAGCCTGTGAAGCGTAAAACAGAGAATGACGCGAGGGAGGCACACAGGACTGGCGCTTTGTCCCGTGTCTCTCTCACGCCACTGTCTTTTTTGTGGTGATGAAACGAGCAAACTCCGCCAAATCGCCCAAGAAGCAGCCTTGCTGTGACAGCTTTTCGCTGCAAAAGGCTCTGTACGAGAGGAGGTTTTAAATCTTACGAAAGCACATCCTCACAAATCTTCACACGCGACCAGAAATAGACTGCTTCGAAACGTTGCAGGTTTCGAACAGCGCCATACGACCGCGCCTCCCACTCGACGGCAAAGAAATGGGAAGCAGGAGCGAACAGTGAGTCGCACCCACGGTTGGTCACCTGATCGCGATAAAGTACTGCGCGTCGTAGCCACATCTGAATTATGGGTGAATGCGTCCAAAATCATCATGCATCAAAGTGAATTATGGAAGATACTCGAATGCGGCGCTTCAAGAAATTCCCGCAACGCAGCCTAGGCGCCGTACTTGACGGAACGCGGCGCATATTTATTTCAGATAGTCCTCATTAGGATTTCTACTGAACGGGCCTATAAATCAATACAGACTTCTATAAATATTTGGGAAGCCGGAGCCAGAGAAGCGTGGTGAAGCAACTTTGGCGAGAATGCATATACACGTTAATCATAAATGTGTTGCATCTGGGTTTCTGTGGACGAATGTAGAAGCTAGCCTGATTACGCTATATAGTTACATGCCTTGTGCACATTCTCCGACGCGTAATTTCGTTCTCTCAGTAGTAGAATACTGCGACTTCTTTCTCCCAAGTGGTTACCTCACAGCGAGTTAAGCGGCGATTGTTGCGAGAGGTCTCTCAAAATGCAACCTAAAGGCAACATACACTGACTGTAAGCATGAAATCATTACGGTGAAGGAATTGTATAATTTAACCGTTAACATGCCGTCACCTTCTGGCTTTGATCACGGCTGGTTTTGAGGCTATTAACAATCAAAAGCATCACATAATGCAACTTAAAGGGGAACATACCCCAGGAGAGATGTCAGTAATTTATTTTAACATTGTGAATTGTAAGAAAATAGAAAACAAATTGCTCTCAGAAGATTCGAACAGATTTCTCAGTGCTGAGATATGTAGTGTTAATCCACTGCGTCACGGAAGCGACGGCAATGGTGGTCTTTGAATGAGCTCTTATTCGTTTTAACAATATTTCCGCAATTTTTCTCCAGGTGACGCTGTTCAGAGGACCCTATCGTTGAAAGAACAAAATCACGCTGCCCTAACCCTCCCCCGCCTTTTTTTCTTTTTTTTTTTTTTGTCATCCGACGCCGCAATGCCGAGTAATGCACGCTTTCTGGATAGAACTGTATTAACGCTACCGTCATCTTTCCTTGTATCTGGCTCGTCGATCTCATTGGAAAGCTTGACACTATGTGGAGAGTGCAGTCTCTATCATCATCATCACCACCACCACCACCACCACCACCATCATCACTATCGTCATCATCGTCATCAACCGGACTATACCCACTGCATGGCGAAGGCATCTCCCATATTCCTTTAATTAACCCGGTCCTGGGCTAGCTGCATCCTCCCCGCACGCACACACACACACACACACACACACACACACACACACACACACACACACACACACACACACACACACACACACACACACACACACACACACACACACACACACACACACACACACACACACACACACACACACACACACACACACACACACACACACACACACACACACACACACACACACACACACACACACACACACACACACACACACACACACACACACACACACACACACACACACACACACACACACACACACACACACACACACACACACACACACACACACACACACACACACACACACACACACACACACACACACACACACACACACACACACACACACACACACACACACACACACACACACACACACACACACACACACACACACACACACACACACACACACACACACACACACACACACACACACACACACACACACACACACACACACACACACACACACACACACACACACACACACACACACACACACACACACACACACACACACACACACACACACACACACACACACACACACACACACACACACACACACACGCGCGCGCGCGCGCGCGCGCGCGTATATATATATATATATATATATATATATATATATATATATATATATATATATATGATTACCTTCCTCGTATTTTCCCTGTTATATGCGATAAAAGCAAGGAACCACATGCATGCATTCATTCAAGGAGGTAACCTAAATGTAGCTAGGTGTGGCCTGCACTTTAATTTCACAAAAGCTCTGTTTATAATAAAGCTGGTATTTCCTCGTATATTTTCCTTTTGCTTGTTAACCTGCAATGCTGTCCAGGGACTGTTACAAAATAAGAAATACCGCCCTTGGCGCTTAACGTTCCACTCTCTGTCATTGACGGTCACAACTCGCAGGCTTTGCTCTATATTGTTTTCCGTAGTCGCTATTTTCATGTTCACTGTCGTCCCTATTCTCCGTTATTTACTACTTTATCGGTTTCTACATGGCGTAACCTTGCGCACATCAGAAGCGATGCAGTATCCTCAGCACGATTACATATTCTCTATGCACGTTCTATTCCCACTGCCCCACGCCGAAAGCAATTATAGTTAGGCCGGCTGGTTATACGTTTAAACGCCTGAACCTAACTGGCTGGTGCTACTCGCGCTATGCGGGATAAGTTTTTCCCTCTTTACAAATGTGCAGCGGTAGCGTGAGCGCATATTTCATGAGCCGCCATCATCACATGTCCCTTAGGTCACCCATAATATTGTCGCTACGTATTCCCTCCACTCGCGTATCTTGCCTGCGCTCTTTGCTAGCTTGCCGCAAGGAGAGCTCCCAGGGGTGTCGCACAGCGTTGTTAACGGCCTCTATTCAAATGCGCTTCGGCTGCGAGCAATTGTTGTTGCTTTTGTATCTTTCTCTCTGTCGATACAACGGAGCCAATTTAATTGGCTATCGTTGGCGTCAGCACCGTGACAGTAAAGTGCAGCTGCGGCCGCAGAGGCGCCTCAGGCGTCGTAAAACGCCTCGTGAACGCTCCTTTGTTCGGCTGAGAATGCAATGCACCCTCTCCGTGGCTCGGCTTTATTATACATTTTCGTGGTTTCTCACACTCTCGAAGCGAGCCGGCGCCGAGGCTGGGTTTCGAAAGACATCCGAGCAGCCGTCTGAAATCGCCACGTCTGGAAATCCGGCAAGCGCCGGTTGTGGGAGGCAGGCCTATCACTTCGTGTCTCCGCGCGCAGCGCACGTACACGCGAGCTTGTGGACGAAGGCGCTGATGTACGCAGATTCGTGTTTACGGCAGCGTGACGAGAGTTCGAGTTGCGTATTAGCGACATTTTCGAAAAACATTTTTTTTTTTTCTGAATTTTGGGTAAAGCAAACACGCCTTGTCCTGAAATGCGGTTTCTAATACGAAAGCTAGACGCGCATCTGCAAAGTAAACTTGTACAACGTAGTGTATCGCGAGTGTTACTAAGAAGGCACACGCGAAAGGTTTGGATGAGTTAGAGAAAGTACGTTCATGTTATATAACATTGATTCTCTTTTTAAAAATAGGAGACAAGAACACCTCATATTGGATGCAGTGTGCAGATTTATAAGCTGGTTTGCGTCCGCTGGGCGTAGTGAAACTTTCTCTGAGAAACGAGAGCCAAGGCTCCAGTTTTGAGCGGCTGTCTTGTTACACGTTACACGGCCATCCTGTGGAAGTCGTGCGCTACTGGTTGCTTGCTTTCCGACCTGATTTATATAGTTTGCCACTGACTATCTGCCGGTTGCGGAGAAAATATGGAGCAGACTTGTGTAAATGTATCCCATAAATTAATCCACTACTTTATATTAAATTGCACGCAAGAATTGCGGGTACCGGGCTATCCGACCTTTGCATAGATGCTTGCACATTTGCCCAGTAAACGAGGCTATGCGTTATTTTGCCTTTTCGCAACAGCTCTGGTGACACGACTCTCCAGCCAAATAGATGCGGTGTAGTTTGGAAAAATTGACTGTGACTACTGACGGGTTTCCCGAGTCCAATGTGTACATAGTGAAGCAGAACATCCTCAGAACAGCTCTGTAAAAGTATAACAATTGAATATACTATGCCAGGGCTGGAATGTCGTCCCAAAAAGGCAATAAAAAGAAACGTTTACAAACATTCCATGCTGCCACAGCTAATTAAGGAGCAAAAAAAAAAAAAAAAAAAAACACTGGCGCAGCTCTCTGAAGAGCCTAGACTAATCAACTGAAATTTAAAGATAGCTCACATTCTTGTATGACTAATTTGTTTCTCCCGCTATGAGCTGTATGATAAACATACTGCCTTCGCTCCCCTTAGATGCGGTTGTTATTAGACCTTTTTGTCACTGCGAATGTCGTCATGTACCATCACTGGCCTCGATAGAGTGCAATCTCAGATAATGCTTTACAGCATTTTAAGAGGAGCTCAGCAGAGTGATGTAATATGCTTCCACATATTAAAACTTATCATTTCTGCTCAAGTGTTGGCTTTAACCTATTAAGTGTCCAAGCTAAATGTAACCAAAATTTGAATAAAGACAGTATTCCTTAGCTTACTGAAAACAGCTTAGGACTATCGAGACTCCTCTTGCCTAGTCGTCAGTTTTACTTTTTGCCAGAGGTAATTAGTTATAAAAAGCTTATTTAACGCAATTTCAATCTTTGTTTACCGGATTGAGGAACAAAATTTCAATATTAAATTTTTACATCACTTTAAAAAAGGGCTGTCGTAAAATATCTTTATGACCACCCGTGAACGGGGAAAAAAAAAAAAAAAGCTTTCACGTGACATCGGCGTGACATCAAATAACTGAGGGCATCCTAGGTAACAAAATTCACTTTCGTCGGCAGAACTCTTCCCAAAGAAGCTTTGCATGCTCACTGAGAGACTGACTGAAGCTAGCAGCTGTTCACATGACAACTTTTATTGCGATAGCAATACTGCGTTAGGTTTCGAGCCGTCGCGTGGTCCCGGCGGAGGCCCGCTTGACCTTGAACAGCTGAGGAGGAAGAGGAGGAGAAGAAGGCGGAGGAGGAGGAAAAGAAGAAGAAGAAGAAGAATGTAGCATTTTACACTAATAGGGCGTGACAGCGGTATAATGTAGCAAGCAAAAGAAGCTTCCGTCGTTGCTATCGCAATTCAACTAGGGTTAACCAGAGTTAAACCACAATTAATTTTTTTTAAAGACCCAGAAATCAAGCTGCGTATATCGTAGCTTGAGGGAAACAACGTAGCTAGCCGATTGTCTAGATTACCTGCATATTTATTGCCAATTTGTCCTTAAGTCAGTACCAAGTAGAATGTTAACTAATCATATTTACTATTTAATTATCTTTGAGAAACTAAAAACTACAGCCAACTAGAATAGGCGACTCTGAATCTCAAGTCATTGTAGGACACACCGCAGGGCACACCAGGCTACTACTCCGAACAAGCGGGTGTCGCGGGTTCAAATCCCATGAAATTACGAATTTTTCTTCAGCTACGAAGTGTTTGAGAAAGTTGTACAGCTTTTCTTCGCACCCTTATGGCTGCGCCTAGCCTCTAGTTCTCGACTAATATTTCCTGACAGAGTTTCCAGTGACAAGTCCTAGAGTGATTGTGCTGCATTCTCGCCCGGCTACATTGCTACAGTATTTGGTATCCATGTAAACTATGGCGTAAAATGTGCAGCGGATGTTTGCCTATTCAAAGCCGGGGTATTCTGTTTGGTTTGGTTTGTGGGGTTTAACGTCCCAAAGCAACTCCGGCTATGAGAGACGCCGTAGTGGAGGATTTCGGAGATTTCGACCATCTGGGGTTCTTTAACGTGCACTGACATCGCACAGCACACGGGTGCCTTGCTTTTGGCCTCCATCGAAAAGCAGCCGCCGAGGCTGGGATTCGATCCCGCATCCTTGGGCACAGTAGTCGAGCGCTGTAAGTACTGCGCCACCCCGGCGGGGCGGTATTCTGTATCGCATTAAGTGTAGTGCAATCCTTGTCCACAATTAGATCAAACGCGCTGTCAGCAATGTCTTTAAATCCGTGTGTAACTTTATCAACTTCAGACGTGCTGCGGTCGATTTTCGGGCGTAGGCCCAGTAAGCCATGTACTCAACGCATCTCTGCACAGGAAACGCTTCTTTGCAGCACGTTGGCGGCCCATCGGCTTCCCGAACAAGTCTCGAAGTTTTTGTTTGCAGATATCCAAGGTATTGAGTTCATCTTCGTGCGTCTCTTATCACAATCTAACCGTACCCGTACGGTAAAAAAAAAAAAAATCAAATCACATACGATCAGTGAGATTCGTGGGCACATACGAAGCGGTACTTTTTTTTTACCCCTTGCTACATGAATGAGTTATCGCCGACGCGATGACGCAGTCATGTTGTGATGTTATGAGTGAGCCATTAGTGCTCGTTTCTGTATAATCTCTCGCGGGGTGGCAATTCATTTCAGAGGTGACTTGACCACATGGCATGTCCTGTAGTCGTTGATACTTCTGTTGTGTTAAGGGTTAGGGAAGTGGACTCTTCCATATCACCTGCTAGAAACATGGTCTTTATTGTGTTTTCTCCAGGCGATAAGGCAAGTACAAGGGTCCCGTATGTTCGATTGCTATCTCACGCTTTCTTGTGACAGGAGCCGCCCGAATTGACAGCTCTTTTCAACTCGACCATTCCTTCTGGTCTTGTGACGTCACAGAGCACGCACACCAATCACACGAGCGGCGATTTCTAAGAGCGAAAGAGAAACGAGCGCCGAAGGAGGAAAAGAAGAAGACAGAAATGCAGAGAGGTTAACCGGTAGAGAAAGACGGTTTGCTATTCTGCATTGGGGAAAAGGGATTAAGTAAAGGGAGCTGCGCAATTGCATCTCCCACTTATCAGTGCCCGGTCATGTCACCTGCCGGCTACCACCTGTCAGAGTCATGCTCGTAATGTTTTGAGACTGCTAGACATCAAAGGAATAATGCCGCTGGAAAATTTTTGTTGGCATGGGGTTACTAACTCTATCACACAGAATCAGCCATTCCTCACTATCAAGGCTGTCATTGTCGCCAGCAGACATCACAGAGCAGATATCAATATCAAGGCTGTCCCTGTCGCGAGGTGTCCGTGTCGTGAGCAGAGATGACAATGAAAGTAATGGATGCCGGTTCAATATCCTCGTCACTCAGCACGACAGAAGGGCTGGGAAGCTGAAATCCGCTAAGGACATTCGAGTTGGCTATAGAGTTACCGAGCAACTTCACCAAAATCATCGAGATGTATTTATGTACAGGAAAATCATTTCTCCGAGCAGCCGATCTACTAGGGATAGTGGTATCACCGGACAGGCGCAGCTCTCCGGAATTCTCACTGGCAAGGTACCAGCGCTACACTTACTGTGCTTATTGCAACAATATGTACTGCACTCCAGAAGTTCATGCCTTTATGTGTAGTCTAAGAACGTTTTTTTATCTTGTTTGCGAGAAGGAAACGCGCAAGGGGTCGGCAAAGCAGCTTAAAGTATTTTTAATGTCCTTGTGACGGTGTGCTCCAAATGAATCGCTATTTATTTATTTATTTATTTATTTATTTATTTATTTATTTATTTATTTATTTATTTATTTATTTATTTATTTATTTATTTATTTATTTATTTATTTATTCATTTATTTATTTATTTATTTATTTATTTATTTATTTATTTATTTATTTATTTATTTATTTATTTATTTATTTATTTATTTATTTATTCGAAGTGCCAATGAACAGCAGGCGCCTTGGTTATGGCACACAACACAACATGTACTCACAACTGGAAACAGAAATAATCCATAGTCCACAATATTTATAATATTCTATCTATCAATCCACCCTTTCTTCGCAACGAATGAAAGTCCCATTGCCAGAGTGTAAAGTTTGACTACGTGAAGTCTAGTCGAAAAAGCTCAAGAAATTCCCACTTCTGCGGACCAAGAGCATTCTTTTCTCTTTTTCGTTTTCAGGAGAGATCGAAATGATAAAGTCGAAGTCTTGCAAGTGCCTGGTTTTCCCAACTTTGACAAGCTGTTATCTCTGATCTTCTTATATTCTCACAATAAATGCATACCTGCAAACATTCTATATTTTTGAGATGATCAGTTTTTGGTGATCAATGCATAGCGACGGTCAGTCACCTTTCATATTGTGTTGCTTTTTCTCTGTATTTGGTCAGATTACTGCATTTCGTAACTTCTCTATTACTTCTGCAAAGACATCAAAGAATGTCAGTGTTGGATCTCTCCAACGTCTTTTTTATTTTTCATTCAGCAATATGCGTTTCATCCTAGCCACTCCCCACATATTCTCTTCATCTTGTCTCATAGCGAGCTCTTTGACAGCTAAAACATGTCTTTGGCTTCATGCTGGCGGAGGAAAATCACCTGTGATTGAGAACGAAGCTTCCAGGGCCCGACGATGACGTGCCACCTCGGCTTTAATACGCTTGCATTCACGTGTGGCCGCCGCGTACATTAGAAAATTGAGTTACATTGGGCGTTGCCTCTTGTACCAGCTGCCTTGAGCTAAAAGAGCAACGCGCCACTTTTACCAGAACTCTTCCTACTTTTTTCTCTTTACTTTCTTGAACACTCTACCCAGCCTGCCTACTCAGAGATTTTTGAGAACGCGCTGTTCGCCGCGGGCAAGGTACTTAACGTTATTAGGTGGAAAAATGAGCGTGCTTTCGCACTTAGACTTATCTCCCGCGTCCAACGCTGCTCTTATTTTCCCCCTCCTTTGCTTCTTGGTCACGGCTCGCCTTCGCCTCTGGATGAGATAAGCTCCGCGCTTCGGAACTCCTCAGCGCTGGCCGTTCTCTGCGTGTGTGTAAGCTTTCTTGAAATTGTGCTTGCTTTAGTGTTAGCTCCGGTGCTGGCAAAAGGCTCCGAGATTATTACCTCCGCAGAAAATCCCCTGTTTTTGCGCCGGGCGGTTTTATCATTTTTTTTTTCTCCTTCTCCGTGTCGTTGTTAAGCACGCAGCGGACCGTGACTCCTAAGCACTGCGCACACCGTGGTTCAAGCACTTAGAAGCGGCTAATGAGAAGTTTATTTTGTCTTCGCTTTGATAATGCCGGTATGTTACCCATCCTAGAAAACGGCCAAGTATCTTTCCCTGTGAGGAGCAAAGCGTGTTAAGCGAAGGAAACGCACTCACGCGCTTGTCGAACCTGAATCGCTCGACTGCAGTAAAAAGTAGATGGAATAAAACTATAGGAAGCAAGAACAAAAGCACTGAAGGGGAAAATTTCATTGTATAAATTAGAAATATTTATTACTTATTTTACTGCGCAATTTTCGGTCGGAATTTCTAATTAGATTTGTTGTTTTTTTCGGGCCTCCACGTTAAAAACGAGAATACCACGTGTAAGGTAGTCCTTGGCGGACCAGGTTTATCGCAGACCTGAAGCCCTGGTCGCACTGTAGCGAACCACACACCGCGATGACGATGGGTATCTACAAGAGACTGCAGGATGAAGATGAAGCACCTAACAGCGCTCACACTATATTTACACGTAGTTAGACTTGATAGTGTCGCGATGTCAGGTCCTCGGTGGTTCGTTAGGTCCGAAACATTGCAGAACGACGACAGAGCGGGACGTATTTCTTGGCACAAATGTACAACTGAATTTAATTACACTATAACTTTTTACGCTGCGATAAGGGTGGTATACCGTGCCGAACGATTGGGAACGTTAGTCTAGAGTTCGCCTGCTACCAGACGCTGTCCTTCCTGACCGACTTGTTTCGTGCTATTTGAAGCAGTTCCTCGTTCTTTGAAGCGCGGCCGCCGCAAAGATTTGCCCGGTCCAATCTCTTTCATCCCTCTCTCCACCAAGAGCCCCCATCCAAGTTTCCCCTTTTGGCGCCAAAACACTTCTCTTTAAAATAGCTTGCCCAGCATTTTGTAGACTAATTTAGTGAACAATCGGGAGTGTGCTTACTGGAGCAAACCAATCGAAGAGTTCGCTTTGAATTTGAAGTGGCCAAAAACACACTGGTGTCCCGAGTTTTCATACTCGCAAATTCGTGTATAGACTGCATTCCGCGAATTCGTCCAAGCTCTTCCCTGAGAAGGAACGTCAGAGAGACCCAGTCTCCGAAACAAACAACATAAAATAACAAACCCGCGATCAACCGCTCCATCCCCCAGTCGCGCTCAGAGTAAAGATAAACACAGCTTCTGAAAGCAGCTGTCCACCGACGAAGTGTGAGAGAAGACCAATTTAGCGTCCCATTCCAGTGCGACGGCTCGCACGTGTTTTCAACTGGCCAGATACGCCCGCAGTCTTCCATGCGCTACACGCTTTCCAACCGCCCAAGAGGAGGTTTCTCCGGAAAGGGCCTGAAGAAACGGCAGTTGCTAACGCACAAGATAAACACGAAACCACCTTTCACACGTACATAAAGGAATTAAACCTACGTCAAACACCGTAATTTAGTATATAACGAAGACGAGGGGGCTCATCATCCATATTTCGAGGGGCTTTTAGCTTTCCTTCTAACTGTTAGTCGTTTTGGGGAGCTCATTCAAACGCCGGTTCATTGAGATATACGCTCATTGGACATTTTAAGACTGACGTCGGCATTCTTGCCTAGTTTTTGCACATTTGGAGGTGATTATCTTTCTACTAGTGCTAATGTACGAAAAAGTATAGAAATATTGTTACTGGGCAGCAAACCGATGAAAATCGGCGAAAGAGAACCAAGAGAAGGTGACCGATGACCGCGAGATGATTTTTAATGAATTGTGACGGTCCTGTCCCGAGCGTTGCGCGTATTGCCATACCCCGAAAATGGCGGCAACGGAAGTACCGGGTGCGTCACTAAATATAAAATAACGAAAAGTAAGTAAGTAAAGCAGTATGCTTTGTTAAGTATACAATGCAGTACATAAACTGAAATCATCATTAGCAGCAGGACTATACCCACTGCAGGACGAATGCCTCTACCATTCTTCCCCAATTAACCCGGTTCTGTGCTAGCTGCATCCACTTGAACCCTGCGAGTTTCTTAATTTCATCCGCCGACATAATTTTCTGCCCCCCCCCCCCCCCCCACCCCCACCACCCATGCTACGCTTTCCTTCTCTTGGTATCCAATTTGTTACCCTAAGCGACTATTGGTAATCCTGTCTTAGCACTACGTGTCCTGTCCATGCTCATTTCTTTTTTATTTCAACTAGAATGTCAGCCACTTGAGTTATTTCTCTGACCCGCTCTGCACGCTTCGCATCTCTTAACGTTATGCCTACCATTTCGTTCCATGGCCCTCTGAATTGTCCTCAACTTAAGTAGAACCTTTTTTGTTAACCTCCACGTTTCAGCCCCTTAGGTGAGTACCGGTAGGATGCAGCTGTTATACACTTTCCTGTTGAGTGATATCGGTAAGCTGCTTGTGATAACGTTTGAGTGCCTCCCAAATGCTCTCCATCCCAATCTTATTCTTCTAGTTATTTCCCTGCGGTCACTATCTGTCCTAGGTAGACATATTCGCCTACCTCTTCCAGCGCTTCGCTACCTATTTTAAACTGCTGTTCCTTTCCCAGGCTGTTCAACACTGCCTTAGTCTTTTGCATATTACTTTTTAGGCCAACATTTCTTCTTCTGTCTAGATCGTTACTCATTAGTTGCAATTCGTCCCCTGAGTTACTTAGCAAGGCAATGTCATCAGCGAATCCCGTATTACTGAGATATTCCCTGTCGACCTTGATACCTAACTGCTCCCATTCCATGTCTTTGAATGCACTCTCTAAGCAAGCTGTAAATAGCACTAGGGGGATCGTCTCTGTTTGCCTAACACCTTTGCTGATTGAAATTTTATCGCTTTCTTCATCCAGAACTATGGTTGCTGTGTAGCCACTGTAGATATATTTCAGCGCTTTCACATATGGCTCACCTACACCGTGATCTCGGAATGGCTGCGTGACTGCTGAGGTTTCGACCGAGTCAAATACTTTCTCGTAGCCAATGAATGCTATGTATAACGACTGGTTATATTCCGAGCACTTTTATATTACCTGGTTGATAGTGATGTAGCGGTGGCGTATAGATGAAGCGGTGGTGTTCTCCACCGAGTTAAAAGAAGAAAAAAAAAAGAACTCCGCGTGTCTTCAGAATTGCGTAAACAGATTTGAGGTGCGGCCTGATGCCGGTGAATACCTCCGCCAGAAGCCTCCCTCACCAGAACAGGAGTGTGCCACCCTGGTGCAGTAATGTCCACTACCTCCCATAAATAGTCTTATAAATTGATATGGATACTCAATAAAATAGTTTGCTTGATTAATATTGCTTGCAATAACCCGCTGAGCATGCCAGTTGCCTCCGTCGCACCGTCTTTAGTACAAATAGAGGATATGTTATCAGAACAAATAAGAGCGCATTTCAAGCCGAAATTCCCTTCGCTTCTGTGGAGCAGTGCATTAGCACTATTTATATTAGCACTAAAACGTGTGTTGAAATCATGTGAGTGCAATGTTTAATTTTTTTGCATTTCACAACATTCAAATAAATTACTGACATCTTTCCTAGGTGTGTTCCACTGTTTAGCTTGCATACTATGATGTTTTTGATTCTTATTAGCCGCAAAACCAGCCGTGAACACCGCCATGAGGGGACGGTAGGACAACGGTTACACTATGCAGTTACCTTCATCGTAATCAATTCCTGCCTTCAGTTAGTGCATGTTACCTTTAGATTGCGTTCACAGACACCTCTCGGCAACAGTCGGCGTTTAACTCGCTGAGAGACAGCCAGTGAGGAGAAAGTAGTGGCAAGACCCTACCGTTAAGAAAAGGGAATTACGCCATGGCGATATCAGAGTTAACTGCTTCAACGTACCAAAGATGGCGCGACGGATGCAACTGATGTATTAAGATATGTACAGAAATTAATTTTAATCCAGAAAATAAATTTATTAATAACGCATTTCAGTTTGCGTACTGCGTTGTATGCTCGAACAAAGGCTTTCTTGACTCGTTTTTTTGTTGTGTTTAAATTTTACTGACGTCCCCGGCACCTCCGTTGCTACAGTTTTCGGAGAACGGCAATGCGCGCCCGTGCCACTGCCCGCTTCTTACTAGTCCCTAACATTACCCGGGGCCACTGAGCGATCGTCCAGATCGGAGACGAGGAAATTTGTCGATGTCGATGAGAACCATGACATGACGATGGTCGTGACTGTATGGTTGAAGGCAGAAGAGGAAGGAGACAGCGTCTTGCTGCCTCCATGATTCCCCGATGAGTCCTGGTCAAAGACGCTTTCGGGCCACAGGTCGCCAAGATCTGATGGTTGAGGCCCAGGCACGCACCGCGTGGCATGGGCAGGCGTGATGCGCTTATATGTGGCGGCGTCTTGGGTCATTGGGGTCTCTGGTCGGCGTCTTGGGTCGCTCGGGTTTTTGGTCGGCATCTCGGGTCAGTGGGGTCATATGTTCGATTGGATCTCTCGTTGCGTGTTGTGGTCGTGTGGGTGGCGTCGCAGGTGGAATCGCGAGTCAGTCTCTCCTTCGTTGTGTCTTGTGGTCGGTGCTGGGGATGGGGCGGTAGAACGGAGAGGTCACGTCGAGTCCGCCAGGCTGGGGACCAGCCAACCGATGCCCTCTAGACCTTCTGCCGACGACACAAGAAAACGCAGGGTGCCGAAGCTCCTGGCAAAGATAAGAAGAGATGAATTACCCAGCACCTCCAACCAAATGTTAGGTTGCGGCAAGCCAAGAACACAGAGAACAGAGAGATGTCTGATGACCGTGAGATGATTTTAAGGAATCGCGGCGGGCCTATCGCGAGCGCTCCGCGCCACTGCCCGCTTCTTCCTCGTCCGTAACAATATGTAGAGCCGATCATTGCCAATAAAGGGCCAATATTGACTAACAAAACTCAAATCCTTCGGATATAAATCCAATGAATCTATATAAGAGACTTTGAATGTTACTCCCTCTTCTTTCATTGTCACTGCCTACAAACAAGTGACACTGTTTGTAAGACTATATATGTAAAGTACTGCGTACAAAGGGAGAGACCATGCAATTCGCTGCGTTTGCTGATGTTTTATATTAAAATTCACGTCTGAAAAAAGTGCTTGGAAAGACGAGCAAGCATATAATTGGGGCTACCATGTGCAAATCGTGAAAACAGCCGCCGCGCCGTCAGAAAACACTGGCATTCAGTTTTGTCAAATCGCTCGGTCCCTCCGATTTTACAAAGCAGTTCAGTTCAGTTCAGTTCAGTCGTTCAGTCGTGTCTGACTCTTCGTGACCCTATGAACCATAGCACTGAACAGAAACGCGCAAGGAATCTTTTTTTTTTTTTTTTTTTAATAATTGCGCTATTGAAAATACGAAGGAAGTGGAATGGAGACTGCAAACAATTTCAATGTCTTTTTATGGAGCTGCTTCAAAGCGATATGCATTTATTCAGAGCAGTATGCAGTTTCTTGTAGCTCTTCAGCACCACTGGCAACGGCAAAATGCCTGGTGTCCACAAACATTAGCTCTCGTGCGAACATTTCAGAAAAGTGTCTTTTTACATGTACGCGTCTATCAGCAACAATTTTTTCGAAGAATTTAGGTACAGCTGTAGCCCGTTTTGAGACCACATAGACTTAAGACACCATGTATACTTTCCCGACATTGCAGACCCCGAATTCACTCATGTATTTTTTTTTTTTTCACTCTAGTTCACTGACTCATTCATCTATAATAAGCCATTTTCCGCATCCCATTTGCATACAAAGCACGCGAATAAAATTACCCTAAGTAATTTATTATCAGTGTCCAGTCTTTTAAAAATTTACTCAAGTATTCAAATTGTTATCAATACCTGCATTAAAAGCTTCTCAAGAAGGTACTACTTCCTGTCAGATTATCAGCTCTGGTTCGAACAGTATCGCCAAAAATATAAAAAGACTAATAAACATTAAGGTAAACAATATTAGAGAACTTTCAGAGGAAACTTGACTTCATGAATGTGCTTTAAACCTACCAAGGAGGCTGACGATATTAACCTATTATGATAGCTAAAAAAAAAGGGCATAGTAGATTTAGTAGTATTCATGTCGCCTCAGTTTGATTTTAAAAGTTGGCATCTGTATTTTGAGATAAAGCCATCAATCGCGCTTACAGCAAATTCAGTCAGGTGTTCCGCAAAGGCGCATTGGAGGAATCACTGGAATTTACACAGTTTGTAATTTTGTTAGTTATGCCGACGACTGCACAATGTTCACACGCAACGAAGAATTAAAAGAAAGTAAAGGCAGGCAGCAATTTATTTGGCCCTATATTACACGAATGTTTTCAAAACATATTGATACTAAATAAATAAAAATCCATGAGCGTTTCATCTAGTACTCCAAAAATTCTGTTTTTCTTTTTAACGTTGTGTTCAGTGAACATACATTCGGACACAAATATGTGTGAAAATGATTGAAGTACTCTTTTTTTGAGCAGCTTTCTTGGAATGAGCATTAGATATTCTTACTTGCAAAACTAGAGGACGCTATTATTATTTTCTAACAAAAATGGCCCCTCCCTCGCACATCAGTAGTGAAACAGACCTAATATAATGTGTGCGATCTTCAATTCACAGTTGCGTGCTACTACGTATTATTTTGCAGCCATACCACCGAACCAAATATAGCTGACCTTTCTTCGATAATGAACAAGGCTATCCCTAACATCAAAAACATTTCGTTTATGAAACTCATAGAGGCGTTTTGTAAACCATAGTTTTTCAGAGTGGAAGAGATGCATATCAACAAACTATTACGAACTGTATTCCCGATATTCATCTTCGCGTTTAAAAAGGAACCCAATACATATTTTAATTTATATCAATCCCTACCGCTTACATTTTTTTTTTTTTGTAAAATGTATGCTGAAAAAAAAGGGCACGCTAAAATATTTACTCAATTACCTAGACGTGAAAGAACTTAATATTATGAGAATCACATGCGAAAATGCTTGTGAAACCTTTATATGGGTGCATGAAGTGTTTGCATGGAATAGACTGAGGACGGTGTTCGGTTATATTTAAATTAAAGTAGTCGGCTTATTACTTCCATTTTAATTATTTCTTTTTTTGGCTGACCGTTATACCAAAATTCATTTATTATACTGTCTGTGCCCTAAATATGGTTGTTATACGAGTAGGTAACCTCACAAAGTTGCAAAACAATTCCCGTCTCCATCTTTGTGCTGATGGAGATTAAACTTACTGATTTCTTAAATTTATTTTCTGGCTACTTTTAAATTAATTATATATATCCTAATGTGTAACTTATTAAATATTCATCGGAATCAGGCCAAACTTTCCAGCTGTGAAGGCCGTCTTAGAGACGCTGGTTGTCGTGCTGAAAGCATGCTGCTTTCAATTATGTCCACTCTGAACCAAAGTAATTTCCTCCTTTTTTATTGCAGTTGTACTTGCGGTGCCTGCCTCATTAGCTCCTTCTCTCTCTGTCTCTCTCTGCCTCTCTCTTTTTCTTCCCCCCATCACTCTCTCTCCGAGCTGGTGAGGATGCGTTTGTGGTGAAAATAGTTTCACTTGTGTCTGAAAACGTAGTCAAAACGCACAAAAGTAGCCATTGAATTTCGGACCTTTCTTCGCCACTGGTCTGTTGCACAGTCGCAGATGGCAATGGAATCTTATCCGAGATGCCGGTCATCTATGTGTACGACATACTTCCATGGACATTAAATAATCAAGAGAAAGATTGAAGGACAAAATTTTGCTGATATCTGTGCCAACATCGGCCATATGACGTAACTCCTCTACGTTTGAATGAACTTACCGTGTTTCTGGTGATATAAAGTGTGAAAAAACATCCCTACAATGGCTTCTTATATTAATGACTTTTTCAAGTAGTGGCGTTCTTTAAAAGACCCCATTTTTATTTAGTAACCGAAAGAGTGAGTTGCTTATCTGTATTAACTATTTGATGTAAATATGAATCAGCAGGTTGTGCCCAGGAGTCCAGCGTTGAAGTCTGACTATTTTTGTTTTTCTCTTCTTCTTTCTTTAGGTGAGTGACACGCCTTCCTTGCACAGCGTTCGGTGAGTAACCGACCACTTCACATGCGTTTTTTATGTGCATGCATCTCCAAGAAATAAGATGGCATACTCACATCAAATATATTTGTGAACCACTGCGCGCTTCTATCACTTGATCCTGTACATTGCGAAGGAACTCCTGTAAGTTTAATCGTACCCAAATGCAGAAAAGACACTTCTGACACTTTTTTCTGGTGTGCAAAATACTTAAATGCCAAGAATGCTTCCCTGTCACATCGTCCATGTAGGAATAGGCTTGATCAATTGGCGCAGGCATCGAGTTCTGACGCGAACGGTACGATTAGAAAACAAAATGCATTGTGAAAGTAATTCTAGCTCTGCATCAGCTGAGCGTGAGTGAAGTGAGCTCCTGCATTACTTTGCCAGATGTATGCCAACTCACATTCAACGTTTCCTACTAGCAGATGTTTATGGTGCTTTAGGAAAGCTTTACTTGGTGTTAATCTGTTACTGGTGTTAAAAACCAAGAAGACTATATAGCTTGTAAGGTATTTCACGTCGCTTTAGATTATCTTAATGTTTGGCACCTGTACTTTGAGATAAAGCAAAATATCGCGTTTAAAATAAACCGAGTCAGGCATTCCACGAAAGCGGAGTCGAGGTCCCACTGTTTTTCGTTTCTGGTAGTCTTTCAGTAAGACCAAAAATTATGCAACTACGAAGCTAAGAAGCGCCAGTTATTCTGCGAGTAGCTAGTATACACCACTTCTGCCGTCATGCATACTGCGAAATAAGGAAATATGGGAAACAGATTCCAAGATCTTTTTTTCAATGCGTAATTACGACTAAATCGCAGCTGTGGCCAATAATACATCTTTTTATTTCAACCAAGCTGCTTATAATCTATATGGGTTTAAGGTAAATACATAATAGAGGAAAACAGGACACATTTACAATTTAATTTCAATTTCTTCAAAGACACAAAGAAGGGATATAGTATATAGGAAGAAGTGCGAAGACAGTGCTATACCAGCGCATATTTTCTTGCACTTTCAGCGAAGCTGAATGAACAGGTAATGAGAGCAAGATAGTTCGAAAGGCCGTTCCAATCTGCAGCTGTGCGGACAGAAAAGAAATTGGAAAGTGTGACGGCGCCTCAGAATGGATGGGCAAAGCGTATCTGATAACAGCTGCGAGGGGATATGTGTACAGGGTGAATAACATAAGGCGCAGCGTTTATGGAAAATGTTATAGATTGTATGGACTGTGCATAAACTGGGCAGGCAGCAACGAAGCGATCGCTATGAGGTATCAGATGCTGTTTTAAGGGCCGAAGACCTGACACCATCAGAACACCATGCATGGAACAGCGATTTTGAATGCATGCATTTAAGAGGACTAACAAGACAGGTTTGACGGAAATTTAACTGGTAGCGCGAACTTGAGATTACCAGGAACGTGCGATGTGTGCCTAGCTGGTTAGACAAGAGCCAATAAAACTGCGTGACACTCCAAAGAAATCTGTCTATGGTATCAACCATAAAGTCAGGTACGCGCCCTGTGAAGCGTCAGTGGTATATTAAATCCCGCTCAGCTGTGGCCTGGTTTTTGTGGCGCAGACAGAACGCACATCAACAGGCGCGTACTGTGACGGACCAACTCCATCGGTTTGCACTGCGGGTAGAACTTGCCTATGTGCTATCTTAACAAAAAAAAAGTGTAAGTGGTTTTCAAAGGAAACAAACAGGCGCTTGTAATTTACGAAGCCCTGCACATTCACAGATATGGCACCTGTTAATGCGTTAGCGAGCCTTCCGTACACTTGTGTGAGAAATGAACTTAGCTTCCATGGCTTGATAAGGTGATCATGTTTCGCGGGTACAGTGAAGTGTTTGATGCCGATGCATACTATTGTTTGAGGAAACTATGACGTGTTGCTTCAGTAAACTATAGCTGTACATCTGCGCTTGTCCTGTCGACCTGTCTCGTGTGTCCGGTTCTTCGCGCAGTTTTACGTTCCGCTAGTTTTGCTTAGACTTTACGAAATAGTAATAGACTGTTGAAGTGGGTGATGCAGTTTAGGCATCCTAATATCCTATGTGTCAATATCGTTATAGGGACATGCGCCCCTTAAAAAAACTTCCCTCAAAAGTGTTACGTCTGGTTACGTTACTAGTTGTATGGGCACGCCTGAAATAACGTAGGACAACATAAGTTGAATACAGTGGTGGTGAAAGGGTCATAGCTTACACTTTTATAGGTTAGGTTCTCATCGCCAATGGTCACACCACCTACGAAAGCATTATGGACACTTTAAAATATTGATTCATCAGTGGCATGGTAACTCACGCTATAAATTGTAGTCGTCAGCAAACTTTCATATAATGAAGAATACGTATATCTGTGGGTAATCAGTGCATGCATGTTATAAAATTTTCAAGGTCGCTTACGGCAATTAGTCGTTGACAAAGCGTTAGCATTATATCATTTAACTGGGTTAGTTCACGGGAATTATTACGGAAATTCAAGGTTGATCAAGATTCATTCACATCGCTCACCATTACAGGTAATTATTGTATGCTTTTTAAGTTATGTCTTGATGTGTGCACTTTTTTGTCGCCACCTAACCAGCCCCATTGTCGGATTTGGGCTGGCGCATTCAAGTGCTCGCCTCCTCTTGACTTCAGACTGACGAGCTCAGCTGGAAGTTTATAAAGGCGACTACATCCTAAGTGCAGTGTGAGAAGCTCGCCGTTAAACGCGCGGGATGGTAGGTTGCTGCAATGGCGCAGTATTCTAGTTCGGCGTCACTGCAGAAACCTACCATTCCGACTGTTATATTAATTATCCTTGAAAGTGTAAAACAGCTGTACTATTAGAGAAGTACCCGCGATGCGATGCAGTAGTGGTGCAGGAGGATTCTGACTTGGGACTGCAATCTACTCCATTGTTGTAGCAGTGTTTTTAAATACATGTGAAATAGAGCAGTCAAATCAACGAAGTGGGATGGCATTAACTTAACATTTTCTCTGCATTGAGCGGTGTTCAGTTGGTTCATTGTGGCGTATCTCGGTTATTAATTGCAAGCGCTTTTCAACCCAATGATTACAGCGCGCAGAAATTGCACAGAGTTCACGTGGCTTGTGTCTACGAGTTCGGTATGGGAGAAAACAAGTCGAATTGTTTTTTTTTTTTTTTTTTTTTTTTTCACTGCAAATTTGAAGTTTTGGGTCGTGTCAGTTATTTTTGTGACAAATATTGTCCTTCTTTTTGCTATGAAAGCACAGTTATCCTTTCTGCGCATTGTTTGCCAAGTTTGACTTTGTAATGACTTAACAAATTTTTTGTTGTCTAAAATCAATAAACGAAGAGTACTGAGCGGAGTTTTGTAGGAAGTTGTATCAGCTTTTCACATATCAAACCTGAAGTTTTCTGGAATACATAAGTGCTCACTGTCGAAAGCCCCTCTGCAAAACTTTCAAAAATTAGTGTTACCGACGTCTGTTTCTCATTCCTCCTACTGTGGAGAGGAATATAAGAATATATGAAGCGGGGTAATTATATTCCTGTACAATTCTTTCTTCTACGTGGTAGTATATTATACCTGCTACCCCATCATCGAAACAAAAAGATTTCTTTCCCTCATGGTCGGTAAACCGTATGATTTGCGGTAAATCGCATTTCATAAACCACATTTTCCTTCACCGGTGGAAGGCAGTATTACTCCCAGACATGTGCCAGAGACGTTGTATTAAAAAATGACTTGCATGTTTCGCCGTATGGCATACAATTTCTGCCTGCATATAATCAAAGGGGCGTGTCCCCAGCTGTTAGACACGATACTGAGGCTAACTGAGCAAGGAAATATTCTATAGAGAGTGCCACTTATATAAAAGAAGTTTACAATGCTCGAAGCGAGAATCCTGAATGGTTGTAATTCTTCGTTCAGCTAGCGAATATAAAACGTTCTTGAAACACAGTGCAGCCTGAGCTTCGCTTTCCGCTTGCTTTATTAGTGTGCTGTCATTGGGAGTTCCACTGATTTGCATATCATTTTCATTATGAACAGGAAACGAACAATAAAATTTGGAGATGGCGCAGTCATCTGATGCAGCAGCCAGGAAAGGTGATTATGTTCGTGATGCAGTGGGTTGTAATTTCGGTCGTCAGTGCAGAATTGTTCATATATTTCTTCCTCGTGGACGCTTTCAACCAATGGGAAATAAGCGACTGCTAGAGCTACTTCTTTTTTCTGATGAGGATTTTACTGCTGTCACATTAGATGTACCGTGCTCTGTACTGAACCCCGAGCAAAACATGAAGCTACTAGGAGGGATTTAAAGAGCGGGTTAAAAAGCAAAGTGGGAAAGATTATTATGAATCGTCTAATTAATTTTAAAATGTAGGGGCACAGGATTAATCAGTAAGCTTTATCAGTAAGCTTTATGGGGTATTTTCTCGAAGCCTTTAGGGAACTAAGGAAGTGTTACTTAATTCTGACGATTAAAATCAAGATTTACGCACGGAGCACGTGAGAGGAAGGCGATAGTGTTAATGCGCTCATTCAGTGGCCCGGTGCCCTCTTTTCACATTATTTTGCAGACACGGATGCTGTTCCGTACTTTTTAATTTCATCAAGATTTTTTAATTCACCACAAGAGAAAATCAATTTTTTTAAAAAATCGGACGAAACGCCTCGATTGCCTAGGGCCGGCACACGTCTCACTCGAGACCCAAAGGTGACATATTTGATTCCTATCTGATTACCTCGATTTCTTTTTTGCGCAATGAATTCCTTTCATGCCATTGTGACGATTCAGTGATGCGTGAGCTTATAATTGCAGCTTATATAATTTTTCAATCACTTTCAATTTCGTGCAAAATCCCGACCCTCTCGACCAGAACAATAAATCAGTTTTCTGGACACAACAAGGCGAATGCTGAAAATACTCTTGACAATGACGCAATAAAATGGCCGCTTGGAGTTCGGACGAATAGTTACACCACAGTTACTCCAAGCTGTTAGTCATCGCGGCACGAGGTAAAAAATGGTTGTTTGAAGCAAAGGCTACTACAAGGATATATAGATAACAGAGGCCATAATTTTGCAGAGTACGTTATAGCGAGGCGGGAGGGTAATGAAACGATGAGCTCTTATGAGCTGATCTGCAGACTGGACCCACTTTCACACGTTTGCAGTCATTGGGCAGCGGACCTGTGAAGACATAAGCACCAGAAAAACAACGCACTTGAGTCATTGATGATTTGCTTTTCTATTTTAGAGCTTATATTGTTTATGCTGGAGGAACGTGAAAGCTTCATATATTCTAATAAAGACGAGATTTCTTTTGGAAATAATATTAGGAGCTGCATGTGATGGCAAATTAATGTCGGTTTTGAAGGATGTGGAGGATCAGTTTCTTCATTATATAAGGATAAAAACGCTTTGTTAGCTCTACTTTCTCAGCTTTACCGGTGGTATCTTTAGCTGATGCATCGGTGAGGCAAATGGTGTGTGTTGTGCAGCGATTATTGGTTTCCCAGTAATTACGCGGGTTAATGACCATCACCAAATTTGAAATGCAAAAGTGTGTTCCGCTTCACGGGTTGTATCTAGGTACGCTTTCGCAGCCTCGGAACACTTGATTGATCCACTTGTTCTGAGTGTGATTGCGCCGCTCAGCAGAGAGGGTGCTTCGTACTGTTTGTGCGGTTGTGGTGTATATGGTCTATAGGAATGAATTTCACGATGCATTCTTCAGTATATCGTTTGAATAGCGACCAATCATCATGAAGCGTTCTTTTGAGTTAGACGCGAAAACAGGTAAAAACGTGGGAAGGCAGCTTGGTGTTTTCTTATCGCATAATCGGCTGATTTCTTGGTTGGTAGCACGGGAAATCAGTTTATTGGTGAAGCATGCATGCGTCGTTTTGCCAGCGCTGACACTGGATGACATGTAGCGGAATGAAAGCATTTAGGCAATAAATTGATTTTAAGTTAAAGATATTGGCGCAGTTATGACTGACACGGAGTTCATCCTAATATTATTTATGAGTTAAAATTAAGGCAAGTATCGAGAAGTTCGATTGGATCACTGTTACCCGTTGCAAATAGTTTCAGACAATCGTTGAACAAAAAATGGAAGCCCCGAAAACGAAAATAACGGAATTATAGTGATTGGGTTTTGTTCATTTATTGAACTGGAAGTAGCTTCAGCTTGCGAATTGCGCCCAGGCGTCCATCGATGCCTATCAAGTGTCGCAGCTCTGCACGTTAAACCAAACCAAACCATGCTCCTCTCCTACTGTTATTGCGATCTTTGCAGAAAACACGGAACGTTGTAAAATCAGCGACGGTTGCGTTAGCATATATTTCAATACTTAGCCACGTTTCGGTGAAGGTTAGGAAGTTCGTGCATGAGGAAAACATGAGGTTAGAAATGATGCCTCGCGTTCAAATGAAAGTACTGACGTTCGTGAAAATCGCTAGCGCTGGTAAAAGAAAACAAAAGCGCCTGGTTTGGGGTGAATTTTTCTCGAGTTTTTTGTCAAAAGTTGTTTAAGAACGAATTATTTCACCGGGTATAAAACTTCGTCTAATGCGGAACGTTTTGGATGGATGTACAAACTTTTGAAACACGACGCGAATTCACTTCTTCTGAATTGCCTTTGAGCAGCTAGGTATCTTGATCATTTACAGACCACAGGAGAAAAGTCTTCGCGAATGCAGATCTCCGCCTTTAATTAATACTTTTTCTATAAGAAAACATGGTCCCTTTACTTCTTGGTGGCACAAAGATCACCGTTATTCGCCCAATGCAAACCTTGACGTCCAGGACGATGAGCACCTTTAATTAGATTATATTGGTTCATATTAAAATCTTGATTTGGATTGCGCAGTGCCAATTGGCTGTTGTTTTTCAACCTGCTTTTAAAAGAGTTGGCGTCGAGATAGTGGTAAAATGTGAAGTTCTGAGAGTGAGACCGACTTTCTGGTACGTCTACATGGACCTCGAGTTTCATGACCTGCTGGTTTAGCTTTAATGGTAAAGTTTTCAAGCTCGCTTTCTCACACTTAAGTTCACATATAGTAGAGTATTGTGTTTCGAGAGCAATCTTACCTGTGTTCAGCAATTTATAAAATATTGTGGCTTAAGCACTTCTCAATATCTGCATTTTCTGGAATTTGTATTGTCGGAATTGTTCATTCTCACCTTTTTTTATCCCCTTCGCTCGGCAGGGTCATATCCAAACGAATGGCGCGGAAACATTCGGCAACCCTAGGAGATCGCGTCGAGCTTGTAAGCTGTATTAAATTCAAGGCAACTATAATGGACTATTTTATTTGCCAACAGCATGTGCACGGAACATGTCATCATCAATGCCCTTTGTAATGTTCTTGACCTCTTCAGTCTCTTCTATGCACAAATCAATGGAATCTTCAGTGTAACTAGCGAAATGTTTGCCTGCGTGTTGAGCTTTAACCCGCAATAATTGTCGACGCGTAGTTTCCGCTCTGTGGGACGACTGAAAACGCCCGCAAACGTTGTCTTGAAAACAATCCGAGTTCATATGTCGGCCTTATGGTTCCAAAACCAGAGGTTAGCAACGTCGCTTGTGTAGAATATGACGTTATTAATCTTCATGTGGTCGCCGCAGTTGTTATGACGGCTCACTCGCTCGTACGAGGCATCTTCAACATCCTGGTCGCTCTTCCCGCTAAAAACGGCGTGGTCTAGCTTCCGATCTGCACCAGAGTAGGAGATGGGCTCAAGGAGGATATATCCTACTAGGATGGGCTTCGACGTGGGGCTGCTGTCTATTGGCCTAATTCATTGGTATCTATGGAGATCGTAACGCTGCGGAGCTCCACGTTGATAGTGTGCGAGCCGTATCCAGCACCTCTACCAAAAGTAGAGGGGTTTATTGAGACGCTATGAGGACTGGAACGGAAAACGTTGACGTAGGGCGATCGAGTATAGCGGAGCGCAAGACCGAGTCCAGAGACGCCAGCTTCATCTTTCAGTGCGCGCTGCAGCTGGCAGCCGTATCCCATGGTGCGTCTTCTTCGTTTACAGGGTCGCATGATCGTGTTCCTCTTTACAATTCATTCATTTTCAACTTGATGTTGAATGCCCCCTGGTAAAAAGGCTGTTTTTTTTTTGTTTTTTTTTTTGACAGCTTGAAAAGTGCATGGAGCCCATACAAGACAGCATTGGTCACAGTGTAAATTGTACTCCAGTGCATGTCATTCAAAGCCGTTTGACCCGATGTTGGTAATATGACATTAGCATTCAAGGCTTTTTCGGTGCTTCTGTGCTATTTGCATAAATATCATAAATAATATTTGGGTGTGGCTTTACATGAGCACTGAGAGGAAAATGAAGTTATAGCTCGTATTGATAGTGTACCAGCTCCTAATCCTGAAAACGGCATTCTTACTGAAAACAAACCTTTCGTAATGAAGTAAATGACAGGATCTTAAATGCAGTTACTGCCGGTTCTGCCCATTTTAGCAAGTACAAGAATCATGGTGACCAGCCGTTCTCGGAGGCTGACAAGTGTGCATTCAAGTTGCGTGCCTGAATTATAGAACAGGTTTTGTTTCGAAACTGCTAGTGGGGCCTATATCACGCAAACAAGGCGAGAAGAGACTACTCAATTGCAGTAAGCCAACGAAAACCTATATTTCGCTGCGTCCGAAGCGGCCAGTTCCGGTTTGGTATGTTTCGGTTTCGTAGCGGCTATGCGCTTTGTATGCCGGCCTGGTTTAGTTTTGACGTGCCTCGGTTTACAAGTACGAAGCAGAGAGGAAATCCAACTTCTCTTCGAGTAACGTTCACGTGCCTCGTGATTGAAAAATACTGCATGAAATTTATTCAGGACAGGGCATGCC